>NW_024042751.1:0-27964 GCF_014851395.1 Micropterus salmoides | reverse complement strand
TGTGAACTCATCCCTTTAATTCCACTTCCCACAAGTCTCATTTACATGTTACGATACCAAAATGAAGGAGATAAAGCTGCTGCATGCTTGCCTTCTCACAAAACTCAAACTGTTTGGAAAGCAACTGAAAAAAGCAGCAGGCAACACACTGCTGCAGAGGAAATATTAGCCAGGTTCAGTCAAATGAACGCTGGGGGAAAAAAAGCGTTTATTTGGTCTAAGTAAAGGAACAGTACCATCACATTGACAGACTCATCCATATTCATGACGTTTCTTCAGAGGCAAAAAAGAGACACAAATCTGAATATAGAAATGAAAATTACAAATGCATGAGATTCCGTAATACTACCACCTACCACCCCAACCCTCCTTCTCTGCTTCACTTTCTCCTCCTACCTAATCCCCATCTTCTCAAGGCTCTGTTTCCTTTTTCTGTTGTGTTTTCTTTTTCTGTCAATCTCACTCATTTTGTAACCCCCCTCCCCTCCAGTCATTACTCTGTCGTAGTGTGGCTGACGCTTGGTTGTTTCAGCCACTTATGTGCACAAAATCCATCAGTCAAGACTTAATTTCACTCTGTTCGGACATGTCTAACTTATAACAACAGCAAAGCAACCTGAGACTTTTTTTTTGGGGGGGGGGGGGGGGGGTATTATTAACTTTTACAAAACTGTACAGTTTGTACGTAAGAGACACTGTATTAAAAAGGATTGTGTCATCTGATACATTTAGCTCCATCTGCCCATTATTGGCTACAAATATTGATTTTCCTTTTATGATATGGAGAGTCATTCACATAGAAGTGGCTACCTCATCCCTGATCACTTTTTAACCTTGACAAATATGAATACCCAGGCAGTCCAGCAAGCGTGTTGTGTCCAGGACTTAATTGATGATCTGGCATGCATTAGCATAGTTCGAGTGTTCCTCTAGGGAGCGCCAGTAGCCTGAAGCAGTTCACGCTGCTTGCTGGTGTTTGTGAGTGTGCATTTGTCCATGTGCGTGCGAGTGTGTGGGAGAGACACCTACTCTGTATGTGTGTGCCCGCGGCCCCTCTGTTCAGGTGGGTGGATGCATGTAAGCCTGTCAAGAGCACTTGGAGAGGAGCTGCCAGGTGAGAGACTGACCCTGGCCACCTGTCCATGACTCCCACCTCACAGCTCTCTCTCTCTCTTGCTCCCGCCCTCCACCGCTCAGTCCTCCCATTACACACGGCCATTGCTCTTTTCACAGGTGATTGAGCCAGATAGCCCAGGCATTAAAGGCTGAAGGTGGAGAAACAAGGAGGGGTGGTGGATGAATGGCCAAGTGGCAGAGCCTCTGTCCTGGTTTAGTCAGGTCTGACCAAGAGACAAGCAGACAACACCTGCATCTGGCTGTGGCAACACCTGACAAACGCACTATGGTGACGGATGCCACAACCCCTTAAAACCTCACAGCTCAGACTTCCTTTATTATTTTTACTTAATCATGCACCATTACCAGCAGGGCTGAGTGAGATGATACACGGTGATTTTCATTTGAGGAAGCAGATAAAAATCTCGTCAGGGGTAACATGCCAGGACAAGTTTCTAAGACACATTCAGATGATTTGTTTTTGCAACATGAGCCTAATTTTTCTTCTTTTCCTTGTCTAGAGGAAATGGTTTGTCTGTCAAGTACTAAGTCATTGTGATTTCCGTTGATTTTTTTTTTCTTTTCCACCTAGTTTCCAAGCTTAAAGGACTTTGTTGACATGAAACGGGGTGAATCCTTGCCAGATGAAAGGGAATACCTTGTCTGGTTGCAGAACAACACAGGGTTGGTGCCGCTTTCAAAACTCAGCAGACTTGGCATGAAAATGGCCACCCCCACTCTCAACCCTCTGTGTTTATGCTTCTCTGAGACTTGTGAAAATAAACACTCTCTCTGGCAGCTAAAGCAGCATCAGCTCACTGCCACATAACGATTCAACACATTTTTTGGAATCTTTGTAAAGGATATAAATCACAAAAGATGTTTTAAAGGGGTTTGTCCTACAAATATAAAACTAAATGTCACCACTTGCTGGGCTGCCAAATGCATTAGGATAGTATCTTCTGGAAAAAATTGACCTGTTTACTATTGTCGCTGTTGTATCGGAGTTAAACTGGAATTCAAACGTTCTCATGCTGCATTGGACAGTTGCACTTTTACACAGAGAAAGAGAGTGAAAAGGATTTTGCTGCGAGCTCCATATTATACACACATGACACGTGATTCAACTTTCAGAGGTGGAATGCAGTGCCTTCTGCCCTCAGATCATTCAGTCTTCATTTAATCAGGTAATCCAATAAACCGCCATGATGGGCTCAAAGAAATTGACGTCTTACCTCTATAGTAAATTAATTTAACTTAGCAACCCAAGTCTTAGCAGTGTGCAAATGTAAATAAATAACTCCAAGACTGATAGATTGAATTGTGATTTTTGAGAAAGCTTAGGGACAACAAATTATGGGAATGTTGTAAATGTCACACACGTCATTTGTTTGCATTCAGTGCCATTTCACTGAGCAGCATAGAAACCTACTGTTCTCACACAGGGCAGAACCTTACATTCCTCAGGATGTTATCCAGAAATAACACATGGATTGAGTCTTTTAGATTATTAGAGCTATCACTACATAGTAGACGCCTTTTTAACAACTTTAGTTAATTAATAAGTAAATGCTCAAATAATACTGACAGAAAATGCAAATTTATTTGACATTGTCTGATAATAAACACGCCGTCAATACTGACTTAAGTATTTATACTCCTGATCATCATTTTGCAAGGCAGGTAGATACTGGTTATAAGTCAAATATATTCAGGCCATTAAAAGCCAACATGTTCTGTCATTTAAATCTACATTTCAGCCATTAAGCTGATCAGAATTTCTTGCAGAAAGTGTTGAGTTGGAGGAGTGCAAAGGTCAAAAACACTGCCTGGACAAAACAGGACAAAAATGATATAAATTTTTCTGTGGATGTAGTAGTAGACATGAAAAGCACTTATTTAATTTTCATCCAAAACATCCACAATGTCCTTACATGATCCAGATTCAGACAATGACTTTCTTACCATATCCACAGAGATAGTGACTGTTGGCTAAGACACAACAGGGAAATTTTAAATAATGTGCATATGGTGTTCAATATTATTATTGTCAAAGATAACACAACATTGTGTTTACCATCCAAATCCCAAAGTATTGCCATTGCCTATGACCTGAAAATGTTTACTGTTTATTTTGCATTACAATACAGATAAAACATTTGTGTACCTTGCAGCCAAAGCTGGCCAGCAAAAAGTAAACAAGGAGTGCTGGAGTAATGTCCCATGTAAAATCAAATCTGTATGAGAAAGACAGTGCCGGGGACAAGGACTGAATGACACAACTCGATTAATTAAGGAAATTAATTCTGTCATTTGAGAGCACCTCTACACTAAAACACAAGTTCAAGCTTCTATTAACTCTTGTACTAACTGAGCTGACAAGAGCTACGACAATCTGTTTTTAAACCTCAGTTCCAAAGGCTACAATAACATTATTGAAGGGAATTAATTAAGTAATCAAATTGATAATTTGACAGAATTTAGTTCCAATTTGCTGTAGGCAGAATAATTACCAACAGTGTTTTCCTTGTTTTCTTCTGGGCTTCGTAGTTTTTAATCTAGGGGGACTTCTCTCTGCTTCCATATTCTCATACACTTCAGTCCGTTATTCCCTGACTCATTCTTTGTCAACAAAGAGCCGAGTCGAGTTTTGTGCCCTGCCCACTCAAGTCATAAATGCTCCGGGCTTTACTATAGATGCACCATACTTTAAACCTGTGACACTTCGCACAGTCTGAACTCACTGTGCTGCACTCAACTCTTACATTAAAGCACAACATGCTAGCCCATTTCATCATTTATTCATCTGGGCTAACAGCATCGTCTATGGAGAGTCCATGATCCTCTACTCCGAAGAGGTGCACTCTGCACTCCACCCACAAAAGCCTCTCCTTGCTCTTGCAAATTGCATCTTTATGAAGGAATGAGGACAGGCCATTTTGTCACAAACACGGTTGTTAGCTCTTCAGGGATTGCCTTGGACCTGTAATTGACTCTGAGACACTGTCCCAGTCACGTCCCCTTTTCCCCAGCCGGGGGTGTGGGGTGTAAGTAGCGGAGAGCTGAGTTGTGGAAGGCCAGGGATGGATTAAGAGGCTGCTGCAGTGAACACCATTAAGGCTACTAAGACCCAATGGCTCTCTGGTGGGAGCAGCGCTAAATGGAGTAGCACAGTGGCATTTTAGCATTGTGCTCCTCAGGGACTTTCACATTCAGCCTTTTAGACCAGTCACAGGCATCAAAGTTCTTGAGATAGAGGATGGCCTGGGACATATTTAAAATGGTCACATTTGTATTATTGACTAGAGTGATAGCTTCATTGAAATAATTTCAGGATACAGGTACATTTCCCTTCTTTTGTAATCTGTTAATACCATAATCCGCTCTCAGTGGCTGTTAATGGTGACAAGGCTAAAATATTAGTTTAAAATGAAATGAAAATAATTTTCAGATTTGAATGAAAAGATACTCTGTGCTTTGGTTTGTAGTGGCACTTCACGTTGCCACTTTTAATAATGGCACATGTGACATACTGTTTCTGAACTGCTTTTGGGAAGATTGAACAAGAGTCTGGCCATTCTTGATTAAATGCTGTTTCCGCTGTCTACGTTTCTCTCTTTATTGTTATTTGTCCGACTCAATCAGAATCACAATGCTTAACAGAATGCACAGATTTCAAATTTAAAAATTCTTAATAATTTATCGATATTATCTACAGCAGACAGAAGTGCTCCCATTGGCCCATCCCTACATCACTGGTTAATTTCACATGCAATTACATACTTTACAGGATCTATAGGGACCTACATAAGGTAATTATCTCTTGAAAAATCAAGTGTTATAAAAACAGAGAAAAGACTCAGTACGCCTCAGTCAAACTGATTACATAACTTGTCAAGAGGGTTGTCTCTCTCTCCTACATTTTAAAAAGACTTAATAATTTTTCAAAAAAATCTTATATGTACCCAGGTTTAGACAGCTTATCACCTTTTATAGGCAGAGGTGCATCAAATGGTAGGGTGTACTTCTTAAGGGAAATAAAGGTGCGAGACTGTCAGCCTGTTGTCAAGGAGGATTTTGAATTCTCAGAGGACATAAAGGGAAAAGCTTGCTTCTTAAGACACCTTTTTAGGCGGGCCATCTCATCTTCACCATTGAAAAAAAATAATATACTGTATACTGGCAGAATAATCGGATTTAGGGAAACTTTTGTGCTACTTATAAAAGTCAGAAAGAGGGAAGGGAAGGAGGTGATTGAAAAGGGGGCAGCAAATGCAACAACATTTAAAGTATCTGAACCCCTGCACAGTGCAATTTCTGAAAATGTATTTTGTCATATTAGTTAAGAAAAATGTGTGTGCGTTATTGTCTGTGCATCCATGTGTCAAAGGAAGGAATGCGGCGTTCACCTGTGGTTGACCTCTTGCTGGCAGTTGGAAAGGTGAGCTGTATTGCTGCCTCATTATATTCAGGCACTGCAGAGCTTGGCCCGCAGAGTATTCATAATACCTTAAAACTATCACAACGGACACACAGCAACATGCAAAGACACAAACACGTATTTTTTTCTGTCTTACTCCCACACACATACACCTTCCTGATGGAATTACCACATAGTCTATGCGAGGCTCTCACCTTGGAGAACCAGCAAGCACTAAGAGGGATGAGGTTTTAAAGGGCAATCCTGCTTGTGGGTTTGTTCGGTGGGACAAGCATAAGAGAGAGACGGAAGGTTTTGCATTGTATGTTAAATTAACCCTATGTTGAGCCACGCCCTGAATGCAGTGAGGACAAGACGGTCCCGGAGCCAGCACACCAGCTCCAAACAGCGATGCGATACAACTCTCCTGTTAACATAGCTAACATCACAACAACGCCTGTCTTGGCAAACTGGACAGTAAGCTGGCCGTGTGCAAGTCATTTAACGTTACCTAACACACAAATCATTGCTGGAATGTCTGCAATAGTGTTGTGTAGCTGGGTGCGGGCCACTTTGTTTGTTTCCCATTTACAGAGCCGTGGCGGTGTACAAACACAGAATTTATTTGCAGCGCACACACAGAACGGACAGCTAGCAGATTGTGAGGAGATATGTTGAATTTGACAAAAAGTGTATTAGATTAGAATCGATTACCCCGAAAGTCCCCCCCATTTAGCATTTATATGACATCAGACAATAGAAATACATGTTTAATTCGACTGTATCTAGAATGCCAGTAAAGCTGCCTGGCATGATGATTAATAGTTAATGATTTTTGCCAGTATGTCATTTACAGCTGTTTCTGAATTGTATGAAAGATTTTCCCTTCAGCTGATTGAATCCCCATAGCAGGGCAGCTAGCTACTGTATGTGAGTTACATCTGCAGCCTCTAATTGGAAAATTGCTGCACCAAAGTGGAGCGCCATTATGCATAATGATCCATTGTGGTTATCTTGATTAAATCATGCTCAACCAACACCACGCTTCGGCAAAATGAGCTCACAAACTTCTGTTTCTTTCTACATCAAACAGGTCAGATTTATGTGTTCAACATCTCTTTTTTCAAAAAGAGCTAGAATTTTTCCCTGCCATATGATGAGACGCAGCAAAATTACAACCTTAACAGTTCTGGTCAAATCCATACAGTGGCGAATCAAGACACAAATTCCTTTCAGACAAAAATATTATGGGATACTGTCTGTTTTGTAAATCACATAAACAGCTTAAACTGCTTTACTAACACTGCGAAATAATGTTACTATATGTTTCTATTAAAGATGTCATATTGGGCTCATTTGCAGGTTCAAAATCTTATTTTGGGGTTGTACCAAAACAGGTTTACATGGTTTAATTTTCAAAAAACAACAACATATTTTTGTCATATTGCACATTGCTGCAGCTCCTCTTTTCACCCTGTGTGTTGAAGGCTTCGTTTTAGCTATGGAGTGAAACATCTTGCCTTTACATGATCTTTGTTGGGAGTGGCACATGCGCATTTCCTAGTTAAGGACTACTAGCCAATCAGAAGCAGAGAAGGGCGGGTCGTGAGAAGCCGGTAAACACGGCTTCGGTTCATGTTGTACATGTTCCCCTTACCAGCTTAGCAACATGGACTGGAGCAAGAGTTTCAGAGTGGTGAGTTATTAATTTGTAACAAAAGTATCTTTCATCCATACAACTGTGCACTGTCTTTACATCACAGTAACAACTTTATGTCCACTGACTGCCTGGAGGGTAGCTAGTGTTTGGAAGGGAGAGAAGAGGTGTGTGCTGCACCTCAGTTATTGTCCACTGGTGTTTTTGAGTGTTATGACGTGCATTTTGCTTGTCCCTGTGACAATACATGGATGAAAGGGAAACGGCTGGACTACAAACGAGCTGTTTTCAGGCAGGTCAGAGCAGTGTTTTCTGAGGGAGATGGGAACTCTCTTTGGGCTGGACTTTTTCACTTTGCAAACCTATTACATGCACAAAAAAGGTATATTTCTCAATAAAGGAGAGGGGGAAAGTCAAAAAGCATAATATGACTTCTTTAAATTTATTGTACTACGCAGTCAGTAACAATATATATGGTTATTGTGTAAATCAATGACTAGCAAAATAAAACCATGCAACATTACATGTGAAACAAATGTTAAAAAGACATGGTGACAAGACTTCATTTATTTATGTACACAAATATTCAACTTACAAAAATCACATCATCTGGGTTTGCTTCATGTTTGTGGTTGTAGTATATAGGTGTCTTGCCACTCTGCACTTCTCGTACAATGTTTTCCGGCTCAGAGAACCTTGTCTGCATTTTTGACATGCATTTGCCCCGCTATTTAAATTTTTCAAGACAGGTCACGTGACTGGCTTTAGAATTATCAATTACCACACTATATCTATTTCAACCTTTTAGCATATGTACTTGGATAAGCCATCATTGTCCCACCACCCATAACCCAGGTGCTTTTGTGGTGGTCATCGTAATGGCATATCATAGTCCACAAATAAAAAGGCCTTGGAAGTGAGAGAAAATAACTCTTTGTCTCCTAAGCAGGACTATAGGCTGCACTGCAGTAGGCTAACAGCCTTGGTGCACCCCTTTAAATGCCTCCAGATCAATATTCTTACCTGCCATTCAAGTGACAGTTGAGTCTGAATGTCAATTCGATCCTCCAATCAAAATGTATCTTTTACAGGGTTACAAAGTGTGTTTGAAAACTGCTCCATGGAGAGCAGGACATATTCTGCAACCACAATTCATTGTAATACATTTACTCAAGTTTATATCTTGGGACCTCATCTTTAGCCTTTAAAGTACACCACATGGGTCTCAATATGATTCTAGCATGATAAAAGGCCATCTGAATTTGTCAAATCCATATGTATGTTGAATATCTGCATCCCTGGTTCTGTTTTGGTGAATGGGCCAATATAACACACATAAACACACACACACACACACACACACACACACACACACCTGAAACCATCTCTCAATACTTGTTGACTTATCTACCAAGAAACGTCTTTAAATGTATTGTATTGATTTGTTCAGCTTGTTCAATGGAGCCGAGGGGCATTGGAGGCTATTTGAATAGAAGTCAGCTCCCTTTAACAGGCCCAGTCTGCCTGTCTCTGTGCCCTGGCCTCCCTGGCTGTTATTGCCATGCTGCGCTTATTGATGTCTCAAACGCATGCTTTGATTTCTCCCCCGTCTGGAAACTCTGCACCTTTTAAAACTTTTAATCGTTTGCGTGCTTGTTGTTGGGGTGATCTGGAAGACCTGAAAAAGTGCAATAAACTTAGTCAAACCTTTTCACAATGCTGCAATTGAATCAACACCGACCTAAAGTGTAAGTTAATTAGTGAGATTTGGCTGAAATTGAATTCTTGGGCTACCGTTTTTAAATTTCATAAGAAAGAAATAGGTAGAAGGAGTTGTGTTCTTCACTATTACTTCATGGAATACAGAAAATACTTTCAGAGGTGATAAAGTAAGGAATATGTGGGCACAACTAGTAATAGTTGAGGGGAGTTTGGGAGTGTGACTGTGGGAGGTGGGTTGGTTTTTGAGTCAGGAACAAGAGCTCTCTAATCACCAGAAAATGAGCAAATGTGGCCATGGAGTTGGTTTGTTTGCAAATACTTAAACTGGGGAGTTGTAAAAAGAGATTGAGGAGAGTACCGGGGGGGCACAATAAAGTTTTTAACACAAAGCCAGCCCCCATTCATTTGACCAATCCCACCAGCCAACAAAGCTGCACCCTACCCCCATTCTTTACATCCCAAATAACTGTGATCCCCACCCTACCTCCAAATACCCTTTTAAAGAAAGCTGTCAGTCTCCCAAAGTTAAGGGCACCCACTTTACGGAGGGGCAGCAGAGGTGAGAGTTCATAGGTTAACTGAGGCTCTTTCAGCTGAAACGAACTTTGATGACAAGTTGTGTTGTTGATGTGCCAGCAGTGGAGGTCAAACAGACCCTGTGGGAGCTGTGGGCTCTTCATCACTTTAACTGCAAGAATAACATTTATAATATAAATTATTATTATAATTTGTTAAGTGCCAACCAAAGGGGGACTTTGGCTGACACCACAACATATATACAACCTGTGGAAGTATTTTAATTTTCTTCACATTTCACAGAAAAATGCTTTTTCTTTAGCCTTTTCTCTTAAAAGAAAAAAACAACAACTAACAAATGCATCATTATATACTATCTTTCTGTACAAAACATCTTCATGACAACTGCATCACTTTCGGTTTTCTTTAATGCCCACGTTTCATGTTTGGTTCTATTCCTAAAACAATAAATTAATGCATCAAAAGCTAAAGCAGTTAGTCGATAATATAATCAATCGCACCATTTTCAATAGAAAAACAAAAACAAAACACAGACACAATGTTGCATCTGCTAATGCGTGGCCTTTGATTATTGATGGGCCATTTGCAGACAGCTTTAACTGCACAATATGTCTCGCCATTACTTCCCTGACCTCATTCTGGCTTGGGGACAACATTATTCATGCGAGAGCCGGAATAGAGGAAGAGAAAGAAAGATGAGGCCTATGGGGGAAATGGTCTGTGTGTGTGTGTGTGTGTGTGTGTGTGTGTGTGTGTGTGTGTGTAAGAGGTGTACAGAATAATCATCAATAACCCACCTCCTCTCCTTGTACATAAAGACAGGAGGGAAGGTGGGAGGAAGGAAATACGGGAGTGAAGGAAGAGTGACAAGGGGGCTGAAGCAGGGTCATGGAGGTGCAACTGTGCATTAAAAAAAAGCCCAGTCCAAATGCTATTTTTAAGTTCATCTTTCCTCTCCTCTCCACAGCTTGGGGTAATTTAAGAGTGTCCAAACCCAGACAGTGTGCGAGGGAAGAAGCATTCATCACCTGAAGAAGACACCAGTGTTCACAAGGAAAGAAGGATGAGGACCCCAAGAGAACAAAGAGGGAGAGGGCCAGAGAGAAGGAAGATAGGTCGAGATAGAAGGAGGCACTATTGGCTTGCATGACTGCCCACTGACATGTATATGCCTGTGTCTTGGGATGTGTATGTATCTTTATCTGGTATTGTATTTAATCAGTGTGTGTGAACTGGTGTGCATGACAGGGCTATAGTGTTTAAGACATTCATGAAGACTTGCATTTATCTCTGGCTTGAGCCTCCACTGATAATAATTCAAGAGCATGCCCCTCAGTTGGACCAAATGTGTGTTCCTTGAGATTTGTGGTCACAGGCCTGAATACACTGGACCGGACCAGAGGGGGTAGGCAAAAGCTCAGTCTGTCAGTCGTCCATGCTTTCTAATAAGGAATCCAGAGTACTGGAAATACATTTACACTCCTGCTTAAAGACTGACAGCTAGACTTGCCCTGTTACACATGTTTTGACGATGAATTACTGCTAATTACTTCCCACAATGGTGTGCAACTTGTAAAACTTTACCTGTGCATACCTGAAAAGACATCAAACCTAACAACAATCTTGTTTGGTATTTTTGGAGGCACCTCATTTCGAGTAAAACTTAGGCTCCTACTAAAACAAAATATGTTAGATGTGGAAGAAAGTAGGTAAAACTTCTTTTGCAAACACAGCTTTTTGACAACAGTTAATTACAGTATTGAAGTCAGGTACAGTATGCAGTAGGTTAGACAATACATGTCAGCATGAGGCCCAGTAGTCTGTAGCCTCACATAGCAGTTGTCAGTTATATAGCAGATGTCAAATCTTGACATAAAGGATAGGGTTGGAGAGGCACAGAAAGAGGGCAGATTCCAGTGCACATCAATACAGTCCATAATAGAGAAGAAAAGATTAGATTTCTGCTCACCTGTCTATAATCAGAATGTCAGGTACTTTGTTGAAATGGATGGGCCTGATGATTCCTCCAGTGGAGTAATGTCCCAAAGGCAGCATTCTAGTAACAGAGCAAATTAAACATGCCAAACCAATGTTAGCATCTCCAAAAGCAGTCAGGCAGCTATGATTCCCACCAATACATGACATGTTATGATTACATTTCCGTTATTAGCATGCATGCATGACTGGTTGTGAGAAATGAAGATAACAGCTGAAATGATTACACAAACCTCATATTCAAGGCAACCCATATATTGTCTCAGAATAATCCTTTTAAACCCTTCACACTGTAAAAACTGAGATGTTTATATCAGCATAGTGGATATCATTCTCCATTGTTTTTTCTTTGTTTTTGTGTAAGCAACTGACAGTATGTTGTCCACCAGAGGGCCAAAACTTGCAAAATTATTGTTTGTGCTCAGTGGTGGTTTTCCTTGCCAAAGAAGAAAACTGCATAAGAGAATCCAGTGAGTCAGCACGCTTGACTGCAGCTTAGGCCTACTAGAGAAAATCCACCCACTGTGTGGCTTGTTGGCTGTGACCTGCAACCTGGCCTTGTGCACCACAATCCCAAATACCTAATCTGGCCAACCCTATGACCTGACACTGACTTTTAATCTGCCTGGGGTGTAAACAAACAAAGCCGAATGTCAATCCTTATTTCCATTGTCCAGTTTCAAACCTGGACACAGAGGGACAACAGGTAGTGAAATATAAAAAGTACCTAGCTAGAGCCACAGAACAGTTTGATAGAAAGAAAAAAGGAAATTGACATGGATGAAGTTGAGGTTGAAAGGTGCCTGATGTTGTGTTGTGTAGCTGTTGTTCCTGCTCCTCTCTCTCTTAGTCCAATTAGAAACTGGGTCTTGGCTCTCTTTGCTGGCAGCACAATGTTAGCTTAATGCAGCGTGAAAAAATCATTATGCCACACTACAGATGGGCCCAGCCATGCAGAGGAACCTTTGCACTTGCTTCAGAAAGCCAGTTTTAAACAGGGGCACTAATAAAACTGGAACCCAACCATTTGCTGATGACAACGATGTGTAGCAGGGCACCAAGGGTAATGGGTGGGAGAGGGATTGATGGCGAGAGAAAAGAGGAGAATGAAAGAGTGAGTCAGAAAGAGCCAGCTAAGAGGGAAACGATTAAGAAATTAAAGCTAGACATGAGAGAGACCAATGGTTAAGCCAAGTTTACTTAACGACAAAGAGGAATGAGTGGAGGTTTGTAATGGGTTCAGATTCTCAGTATTTCTGCTACCCCAACAAAACATTTAGTTTTTCTTTTGAAGGACTCAAAAGAGGTCAAGGTCTGCGTTTGATTCCCATCCAAGTCCAAGTATTGATCTTTGTAATAAATCCTTCAAAGCAGTTTTAGGAGGGCAAATGAAATCCTCTGCTTTCTCACAAACACCAGCTATGTTGTCAGGCCTCCTCTTATTCAGAGATTCTCCTAAAACATAACTTCTGTGAAGGCAGTGGGTGTGGGAAATCAAAGACAGTAAAATGTAATAAATCAAAAGTACCCCAAGGCAAGAAATAAAAAAAATGAATCTTTTGAAGATTGGTGCAGATGGCGGTTTCATGATAACCTTTTCACCCCTGTGCCCTCGAGGTCCAAACAGGCGAAAAGGATGTAAACATGTTTTATTACAGCATAAAACTCTGAGGAGATCATAGCATGTCTGGACTTCCTTGGGGGCTTTTATTTGCCAGAGGAAGGCATGTTCTCTCTGAGCTCTTAAATGCAATGGTCATAAACATGTATGACTAAGTGCATGTTAATGGCAAAGAGGTTACGGAGTAATGGACCGACTGAAGTATCAGATTTAGCTGCTTGCAGCGTCACAGTGGTGATATTTTACATGGTGGAGACATGTAGTGAAAATGCAAAAGATATTTACCTTCAACTGTGATGACTTGTTCGATTCCTTTTTTATAATGTCTTTAATCTGTGTTTCAGAGTTCATCATTATATTATGTTTATGTTGTTTATTTTATTAAAGTTCGGTGAAACATTGGTGCAGTTAGCCAATTCCGAAGTGGCCATTACCTGTCTCACTACAAGGCCTTAAAACACCAGTGTGCTTGAGAAAGAACCAGGATGTAAACCAGTTCACAGGACAGGACACTGACACATTTATTATCTGCTTGTTTCTATATATGTTTCTGGCTTTTTATTGCATTTGTTTCTAAACACAAGGCCACATAATTCATCCTAAGCCAACCATGAGAAATGCTTTTAGACTAAACAATCCAGTATAGAATTGTTGACCACTCCTAAAATGCAGTCTTTTGTTTGTTTCAGAAAGTAATGGTTTCCTGCTACTTAGTTATTTGAAGAACTATAGTAGATGCAAATATGATATGGATCTGAAGTCAGTGTTGTTAGAGATGTTGGAAAACATAAATACTTTCTTGACCACATACAATAATTTCCATTTACCAATTTATTTTTGTTTTAGTCTCAAAAAAAGTTCATCCAACACCTAGTGCATTATTTTATGCTCAACTGCAAGCCTTTAGCAATCACCCCTTACTCAAATCTGCAGAGGTTGCCTCTAAATATCTGTGGTATCCATTTTCAATTCTCTAACAGCAATTGCAACACCAAACCACATACTGATAACAAAGTTAAAATCATTAGTGGTGATATTGTAAGACAAAACCACCATGGAGTAGAAAACATCCCAAAGCCCAAAACAATTATGGACATATCGCACACAATCCCCACGTAAACAGAGGGAGGAATGCAGCATGACTGCATTCAGATACAGATCTCAAAAAGTAAAATTCCACATACGCAGGAGAGGCAGATACAAACCACTATGAATACTGGAGATCTGCAGTGTTTAAAGCCAAGCGCCCTTCGCAGCGGCAGGTCTAGATTGAGTCTAGCTCAGGTATAAAGCTCCTAAGGGTCTGCTCTGCGCCTGGACTCTGTCACGCCATAGTCTCCTAGTTAACCTTTGTTTTATGTCCTGGTATTCCATTACACATGTGTCTTGACGGGGTAGAGGAACAGCAGAGTTGCCAGTCAGGGGAGTGGTTGACATTTTGGTGGTTGTTAAGGTTTAAACAGCTCGCCCGCAGGAGGCAGTAGATAGAAAATGGAGGATCCAACTGAATTTGGGATGACCCAGAAGTCATTTTAGAGCAATTCACATGGCATTCCTCTGCATGCATAAGTGAAAAGACCTTTTGGAAACACTAAAATAGAAAATGCCAATGCTTAACTATACCTGTGAGTGGTATTTACAGTGTCTGTGCAGACCACACGATACATCACTGCTAAATTTCATGATAACATCCTCATCAGGGCCTGCCGCAATGCATCTTCAACATCCCTTACTACTTAAAATATGGAAGACATACTGTACCTTATTTGAGATTAGCATAGACTGAACCATTTGAACTCCTAATCAATGAAAAAAATGAAACGGCAATAATGCATACATTTACGATGATTTCTCTCTCTCAAGCACTCTTATAAACCAGCATATATCAAAAACCTCCACTGCCTTTAATCCATTTAGTGTGAACAGCCACATCAGCTTTTCCTCACTGTATGACTAATGAAAGGGGCCCACAACTCTTGTTGAGTTAGTAAAACAAAACAGAAATTAAAAATGAGCGATGCCGATCTCTGACAGCGTGGCTGGTCCTGCAGTTAGGTCTCACTTCTGTGCGATTTGATCCATCATCGACTCACATTTGCCCAGCTGTCCTCCACCTGAGTCCCCGGAAACCTTTATTTATCTTCCCTCAGCTCCATTGATGAATGGATAGAAACGAGGTAGATGAATTAATAACAGTGTTAGCACAATGATAATGGCGGCAAGAGGTAAAGTGTTATTGATGACTCAATCAAGGACAGCCAACCTCCAGCCAGTGTCCCTGTTTTGTAATTAGTTGCTGGTTTGTAGAATTGCATTTTATCCTCTGCCAAATATGCAGAGTCGTTGACAGGTAATATGTAAAACTCCAGTTTTATTTATTTGCAACAAAGGTCATTTCACTTCGGTGATGCATAAAGCAGACCTCTGTAGTTCTACTGCTTCTGCTTGGTTTTTAATAAAGGAAATAATATTTTTGTTCCTTCCTCTCAGGTTTTTGTCCTCGACATTTTCTCATTTCCTTTGAAAGCCCCGGGAAGCTGGGTATTTGTAGTATGACTTCACTTGGCAAAGACTCACAAGTCCGTGTCTCTACCTCAGCTTTTAAGCACAAAGTGTGTCCACCAGTGTCCTTGGTTCTGCTAGAGCAGGCAGCACAAGTGAAAATGAAATATCTTAATGTTGTCTTCAAATTATATATGAAAAAGGGAGTTGAATTCCGTGAACCTTCATCTGCCCTCTGTATATGATAACATATTATTAGTTGGCATGTAATAAATACATAATGTCAATTGAATATTTTTAATAAATATGCATACATATTGTGTGCACTCATGTTTTAATCAAACATGTGCTTATACTACTGGGTAGACCTATAAAACCTGCGTTACTACTTTAATTCGGATGTTCTTTTATCTACTAATTGACTGAATGCGAGTCTGAATATATTTCAGTCGATTTTGTTTTAATTTCAGGCAATTTAAAGACTAGGTAATCATAAACATATTCTAAAATAAAAATGTGTTTGGGAAAGAAATCTTGTATTTTGTATGAAAGCATAAACAGAGCATAAACCAATCCTTCGCTCCTCAAGTTTGCCTTTCTCTAGTTTGTCTGGGCCTAGAAATTAATGACCCATCAGTCAGGTCGTGTCTACACACCGTTCTGTTGTTTGGACAGGTGTGTGTGTGTGTCTTTCTTCCATGGTGAGCAATGTCATCAGGTTAGAAGGTTAGGGACACCTTAAAGTAAGCCTTATGCTGAACTTTTGGTGGCACCTGGGGTTGTATAGTGTTTTGGCTACGTTACAAGTTCAAAACATGTCACATCATTGATTTGCTGCCATGTGTGGAAAACATTCACCCACGTATGGCTGATTTGCCTATGTGCCGCTATTTCCTTATTTCCCTTTGCATATTGGTTTTTGTGTAATCTCAATCGGGAGACAAAGAATTGCCGCTACTAAGCAATTCAGGAGGAAGAAAGGAAAAGTACTACCAATAATTACAGTATGTGTCACATTCTGAAACTCATATTGTAAGTGTTATTGTTAATTGGGTATGTACATACAATAGTGTGACTCACCACAATCTCTTACCCTTATAAAAAGAAAAATATAACCAGAGATTTTGAAGGGCCGTAGTGTGGTCTTCCCAATAATAATAACGTTTGTAATTCTAGACAGTCTATTTATGTTCTTAGCCCCCAGGAGCACATACCATATAAAAAACAACAAGACTTCTGTAAAAAGCCCCCAAAATGCTCTTGTTTATATTTTTTTAATCCAATTTCCTGATTAGACTTAAGTGCAGCTTTGCTTTTAAAAAAAATTATTCTGTGTTGGCTGTAAAAAGGTTCCTAAGTATTTAAACTCCTCTACTGCTTCAATAGACTGATTACAGTTTTCCTCACTCACTTTGGTACATTTCTTGAATCATCCCTAACATTTGCAAAACAGTAAGTGCATTTCTCAAAACATATTGAACAAGCAGCACAACACAGTGGATTACCTGCAAAAGCCTGTAACTTGCTCAAAATCCTAAATCCTTGTGTCATTGTTTACGAATAAGATAGTCAAAATATAAAGTCATTTTATCATTATAACAGTGTACTCTGTAAGTGTTTTCTGATGTAAACTATGTACTTTTTGATGACAATGATTGAAAATGCACAAGGCTGTACTTTTTCAATATGGCATATCATTTTCAATAGTATAAAGTTATACATTGCATGAGATTGGACAGGATTCACAGTTACATTTTTACTGTTCGTACTGTAATTTGTTAACAGACCATTTCATTGTGATGCAGTAAAGAAAAAAAATGACTTTTTTACAGCACTGCATAGCACAACAGAAGAAATTACAAAATTACAAATGTAAACATGGGAAACACTCCTTAGGCTGATGTTCCTGTCTGTCAGGTCACAGATTATTATCCACATCACAACAGATATCTTCATCAATTACAGTAAGGAAACAACATTTCGTTCAGCTGTATACTTGAATGCAAAGAATGACAATAAAGTTTGACTATTTTTTTTACTTTGATTTTGACGTGTTCAGCCACTTTGCATGTAGTGACTTGCAATGCAATTAACTTATGCCTAGATGTTTTAGGGTGTAAGACTATTCAACAGAGACTGGTATAATACACTGTGATCTGCATGACATAAACAACTGATAATGTAGGAAACA
Organism: Micropterus salmoides; assembly: GCF_014851395.1. Taxonomy (NCBI): domain Eukaryota; kingdom Metazoa; phylum Chordata; class Actinopteri; order Centrarchiformes; family Centrarchidae; genus Micropterus; species Micropterus salmoides. Next base: position 10,203 of record NW_024042751.1, on the reverse strand, counting down.
GCAGACAATTGTACATAAGCATTTGCATCAATGTGTAAAAGCATTTGCAATTTGTTCAAAACAATGAGAAATCGCTTTTATGATGTGCACAAGTGACACGATGTTGTGGGGGTTGAACACGCAGTTTTGAGAATTTCAATTGAGAAATGTACTAAAGCGACTGAGAAAAACTATAATCAAAACAGGTGAAACAATGACAGATGGTCACAATAACCGGGGGTCTTGTTTCAGAATGTCACTTGCCATGCAAAAGTTGTGATATATAAACAAGTTTGACGGGAGAATGTGCACATCTTTAAACTCTGAACAAAACATCTACGGACATTTTAAAGATGGGAAATTGGTGACGCAGATGGTGAAAGTAGAAATTAAATGGGCATCATTAAACATTGATGGCTTTTACACATTTAATTTCATCTCACACGTTACATTATTTTGCTTTTACTTGTGCTAGTGAACAATAACTATTCCATAGGCACCTTTCAATTGTAAAAGATAATGTAAGCCTACTCAAAATCTAAAATCCAATTTTGCTCAATATTTCATCAGCGCTGTCTCACCATCACATTCCTCACCCCAGGAGTGCAGAGGAGCAGCCTGGACTGTACTTACCGCAGCTGTTAAAATACTAGGACGATGCCAGGTGGCAAGATTCAGGAAAGTCTGGTTTTGCCTTTCTCTGATATCAGAGATGCTCACAAGTCTTTGAGCTAGAGTCCGAGTCAAGTCTCAATTCTCTGAGCTAGAGTCCAAGTCAAGTCTCAATTCTCTGAGCTACAGTCCAAGTCAAGTCTCTCGTGGTTATTACGAATGTTGTATCACCTGCTGCGTTCAATCCAGGTTGCTCATAAAACTGCATAGCTATAAGGAATACTGTAACTGTAACCTGTTTTTCATTTACAGAGCACAACCATGTAATGTGCAATGCAATTATTGATGGCTTATTAAATACTGTGAGTCAACACCAACCGCAGGCTCTCAAATCCAGTGTAACATTAACTAAAACTGTGACGTTGCATAATCAACAATAAACCTGTGACCTGTTTTTAATTTATAGAGCACAACCATGTAGCCTAATGTACAGTGTGTCTACAATTAATGACTTATTATAAGCTTATAATCTACTGTATGTCAACAAACCCTGTTGACTCTCAAACCCAGTGTAAAGTTAACTAAATAAAACTGTAAAGTTCCGTGGTCAACAATAAAGCTGTAACCTCTTTTTAACTTACAGAGCACAACCATGTAATGTGCAATGCAATCAATGACAGCTTAAACTACTGTAAGTCAACACATACCCCACTCTCAAACCAGTGTAACGTTATAACTAAATAAAACTGCAAGGTTACATGATCAACAATAAAACACTTTCTAGCCAACGGTAATAATTAACGTGTTGGCAGCCAGCGGGGAAATGATTAAATGATTACGTTAATTGACCACCAAAAGTTTGGCAAGTAAACAAATGCTCATTCATCTTTTCATAACGACAGTCGGAGTTAACCTCCCATAGGTCGTAGCTGAAGCAAGAAGCAAGCTAACATTAGATGGCCAATGCTTTGCTAAAGATGTTCACTAACCTCAGGTTACTAACCTATTTGCATTCAGCGCTTCTTTGTTTGGGTCTTGTTGTATGAAGGTTTAAAGCCAAAGTTTATGATGAATGGCACAGCAGCTGCAGTGTTTGTTGTCCTCTCTCACGTGCGGCTGCCCGCAGCAGATGCTACGTGTTACGTAGGCAGGTTATAGGTAACGGAGGGAGGGAATAACAGCACGTTCATCAGAAGTTTCCTAAAATATAAACATTGTTCACGAGTCCCGCACCGCGAGTCTAAGTCGAGTCTGAAGTCTTTTGAGGATGAGTCTCAAGTCGAGTCTCAAGTCGCTGTGTGTGCGACTTAAGTCGCACTTGAGTCCGAGTCTCTAACTCGAGTCCCCATCTCTGTCTGATATTAAGCATGAGTATACTGAGACCCTTTCACCTCAACCATGTTAACTAGGCTAACTGAAATTGTCATCATCGGTTGTGGACATCTAAGATATCATCAAATCGCATTAAAGAATTGCACTAGTAGTTTTTAATATCTTCTAATACGTATATGTGTATCTCACCAAGTACAATTTAATTTTCAGCAAACAATATGTGCTTTCTCATCTCAGTTGTTGCAATGATTCTTGAGGTGCTTTGCATTGACCATTTATGGTTGACTGTGTGTGTAGAGGGCAGGATATGAGGCTGAGCTACGTGCACACATTTCCAGGTGGACTGTGATTTTTAAAGGTATTGTGTGCAGGTAGGTGTAATCATGGTTTTATAAGTCAGGATTGTTTTTGTTTTGTTTTTTGCCACATGCCATTTTTGGCTTTTGACCTTCTATGTGTTAGGGGGCTTTCACACCTACCTAGTTTGGTCTGGACCTTCAGACTTTTCAGTTGGTCCAAACCAAAATTGCAGGTGTGAAACCTCCCACGGACCACAGTCTGGACCAAACAAATGAAATTTGGTCCTAGGAAAAGAGGTAGTCTCAGTCCGGATCAAACTGAATCATGGTTTGGTTTGTTTCTGGCGTGAAACCATTTTTTGCATGGTTTGGACTTTCAGACTATTTACAGGAAGTTTTGCGGTTGACGTATAAAACGGAAACAAACAAATGCACAGAGAAATGCATTGAAATAAGGACACAATTATAAATCTCTGGTGACAGATCATCAACAGACGGCCGCTATAGAAGCACACTGCCACATACATCTTTGGTTTCTCCTGAAACGGAGGTGCAGAAGGATTGCTGCTGTCTTCTCCTCCTTTACTGTTTGCGACGATATAATGTTCACACAAGGATAATTAATTGCAAATTTGAACTAGCCTTCATTATAGTTGGTGCTGCAGGTAGTAATGCCATAATAATAATACAGTGGCAAATATGCATGTGTTCATTTTTTATTCATTCATTCTTGTCAAAGACACCCGCTGAGCTGTTTAATAAACCAATCAATGTCAAGTATAGGGAGACGCAGCCCACATAGATGATGACGCCAGGATGTGTGTCATGTAAAGCCCTTTAGTGCGGTCGCAGAACTGCAAAACTAACCGAATGTATCAAAATGTATCAAAACATGAACTTTGGTTCGGACCTTGGTGCGGACTTTCAGGGGTGAAAGCCCCCTTAGTTTATTGATTTTATAAATGAGACCCCCATAACCTTAGTATTACTTTCATTAATTCAAAAGTACTGTCTTCACTCCACTTAGTAACCTCAACAATATGGTGAAAATATGTAGAATGATGAATATGTAGAATGATTAACTGTCTGGTTAAGACCAACTAACATTATACGTGTAGGTCTTGTAATATGTGTTTGGGTGAGTGCGTGTATGTGTACTCAGCCTGGTATTTCCAAATGGTGTATGAATAAGAAGCCAATCTCTTAAGTCATTTTGCATGTTATCGCAACAGATTTTTTACTTTCTGTGTGTCATGTCATGCCATTTATTCATGGCATGTCATTTAACGTGAATATCAGAGAAAAAAAAACAGGTGACGTAGTATAAAGAGTAACAAAGTGCGACTGAGGAGGAGGTTGGGAGGATGGATGGGTCAACACAAATACATGTTGCCTATGGATGTGTTGAAAACACCTACTCCTCTAAGACTTTTGTGTCAGGATGTTGTTTGTGTATGTGCGTGACAGTGTGAGTGGAATGAGAGTGCTTATCTGTTTGTACGGCAGCACTACACTTTATGCTTTATTTAGATACCAGGGTTTTTCCGGTGTGGAGCTGATGACACTGTGGTGTCTTGCCTCCCACGCCTGCCCTACCCTGACTCACAAAAGACCTGCTAACAGATAAGCTGTAGGAGAGCGACAGAGATATTCTTCACTGGCTCCACTTAGCCAGGCTGACACATTTAACCGCAGACAGCAGTTTCGCAGTGGAGAAGAGTGCATTACTGTAAATATCACAAGGTCAATTTTACTGGCAAGGCCACATGAATACAAAGAGTTTTGAGGGGGTTGCTCAGCAGGTCATTTTTCTATAGACTTGGATTTGAATATTGCTGATTTGGTCTTGATCTAACCTCAGTTCTACTCCAGGACTTTGACTTAACTTTTTTCTTCAAAATAATTGTTTCTCAACCAGGTCCACCTTTTCTTTGTTTTTTTCTAGTCTATGGAATGTCTGAAATATTCAGAAAAGGAAAGGCATTATATGGTCAGTTCATCCAAATCACATATCATTTATTTCTTATTTACCCCCAGATGTTTCTAGCTACACAAATAGTTCCAGATTTATGTGCAGAGGTTTTAAAATCTGTCTTCCACTTTGGTGGAGTTGAGTGTAGTTATATTTACGCTGCTTAAATAATTAAGAAAATAACTCAAACATCTGGAAACAATGCCACAATTTCATCCTAACTATTTCTCAATTATGTCATGAGTGTTAGCGAAGAAATATTTTGTTTCTTCTGATTTGGGTGAAGTAACCCTTAAAAATCCATCAGCTGGATTTTGAGGCATGTAGTACAGAGCTTCTGCAGAAAGATCTACCACACAGTTGATCATCACAAAATAGTTATCTCAGTAATCCAAATGCAAGTTTCACACATAGCTGTACAGAGCACAGAGCAAATGACCTGTTAATGTTCTCATTACATAATACGTAAGCTGACCAACATCTTCCAAAACCTCAACATGCTCCTTTAAGTATAGATTTTCAGTGTTTAGAGCATTAGCTAATGGGGATAACTCTAAACTACATCAATTTGCATTCCAATATCAAATCCTCAGCTCATTGTCTGCCAACATCCAAAACAATGGCAAGGACCACCTCCAATAACAGGCTCAGTTTCAGCCAGTGGGAACAGGCAGACTGAAAAACATATCTCCTCCTCCCACTGCTGCTTAATTCCTCCGTACCACACACACACACACCCTCTGCCTTCTCTTTAGTGGAGTCCGACAGCTCTCAGGGAAGAAGGGATTTTGCTCTGCTCTTTCCAGATGACCTCCTCGAAACTTGGGTCCTGGGCTTAGCACACAGGAGGAACACAAGGGGGAACAGTGTTGCAAATTTGTCACCCAGAGTGTTAAAATTCCCCCAGGAATGTTAATCTGGCCCTGGTCCTCCCAGCACACACACACACACTTCAATAATCCCCAACCCCATCGCCTAAGACGGATTTGGTTGTCCACCACTACTATTTGTATTAAGTAACCATACACTCCTGTCTCAACCCAAAGCTGTGATCTTGCCAAACTAACACCGAAATATAGTGTTTGTTCCAACTGTCTTTAAACCTTAGCGATTAAATTAATTATCATAAAAAAGTGAAAGAAAAAAATGATTCTGGAGAGCTATTTTCTACAGATCATTTAATTACTTCCCCCCATTCACGCTGCTTTTGATGGATAGTAAATCTAATGGAAAGAGTTTCACTGCCAATGAAGAGGGTAACTCCAAAATGAGATAGCAAGCCTGTGGAAAAATATGATAACCCTAACCCTTATAACTTTGAGGTTAAAAAATACAGGTAATAAAAGTAACATCGCTTGGAAGGTTCACAATTCAACCAACTAAAAAGCACCTACAATCACTGTAGCCATTCTAACTTTTTTTACATGATGTTACATGGTGTGAAACTAGATTGTTTTAGGATAAAGACTGTTAATTGGATTTATTGTTCAGTTATTTACCTAATTCAATAATAAGATATTTTGTTCAATCAAATAGCTGGATGTTTACATGTGTTACACACACAATTCTGTTTATCTGTACAAGTACTGTGTGTGTGTGTGTGTGTGTGTGTGTGTGTGTGTGTGTGTATAAATGGAAGCTCTGTCTGCTTTTGCACTGAGCACTCCTGAAATACAAGATAAATTGTCCTCGGGGCTACTGTTAATTTCTTTCCTATGCTATACTACATGAACATTTTGAAAGTCGAATGGTGTACATCTACAGTGTACGTTTGTGTGTGTGTCAATACATTGACAGTGTGCACGCTTCCCTAGAAAAATTTGCCAATGTTTACTTGTAGAATGATTTCCTCTGGTTTGAATGTAATCTTTTTTTTTTCCTCCTCCCTGTATCCATTCTCGACATCTCACGGAGCGAGAAACAGGAGGCAACTCGGGGCTTTTTAACTTTTTGACCTTCAGACATGATTGGATCTGTTCTGCTGCCAAGCCAGACAAAAGGCTTCTGAAAGCAAAGAGTCAGCTCATGACTTGGCCTTCATGTAGCCATGGACAGAGGGACGGGTGGAGGGAGGGAGGGAGGGAGAGAGAGAGAGAGAGAGAGAGAGAGAGAGAGAGAGAGAGAGAGAGAGACAGAAAAGAGAGAGAGATTGCAGAAAAGAGCAATCGTGTCATGCACAACATTTATTTATTCAAACTGTCCATCTGCTGTGTGGCTTAAGCTTGGCTGGCATACGGCACACACACACACACACACACACACACATGCTTTTGTGTTACACATTCACAGACACATTTTCCTAAGTACCAGGGCACCAAAGGTTGGTTGTGTCATAATCCTTTATTTTTCTCAGTAACCAGGTCTTCATGACAGGAGAACCACATTTTGCAAAAAGATAGGTGACAAAAGATTATAGAGCTAATTATAAGCACAAAACAGATGCAAGAGCCATTCCTCCAGTCTGTGTGTGCATGTGTCTTTGTTTAGCTTAAACATATATTTTTGTATATACACTGAAAATTCATATTGCAGCACTAAAATGTTTAAATGTGCAGACATTTGTTAATATACTGGTATACATATCAAGATTACTATTGTAAATCTGACCGGTCGACTATTAGCGACAGCACCGACTAGTGGTTGTTAACTGCTATTCAAAATTCAGGAAAACACAAACACACTGCTGTAAGTATATGACTGAACTTTAAACTCCAATGATTAGAGCCAAAACTGACTTCTGCTCAACTTGAAATACCAAATTGTCAATAATGATTCGTGACTTCAAACTGAATAGACAGCACCTTAAAAGGATGTCAGTAGTCGGGTGGTAGGAAGTCACCCATACCGTCAGTGTTCCTGCCTCTACACGACTAGGGGTAGTGATGATAGAAGACTGTAAAGGAGGCAGCTGTGCAGGCACGGGCCTATAAACAGTTATGACATGGCGACCCGGTACAGTGTTGATGTGTCAATGCTGTTCCTTTGTGTTATCACTCGACCGTTCAGTCACTTTGATGATGATTTGCTTCCTCGTGTGACAGCTCTGTTGTCAAAGCTGGTGTTTGAAAACAGTGAAAGCTACAACATCAGTGATGTGAAAATAATGAGGGATTATGCTTACACGAATGTACAACAATCTGCACTTACATGTACAGACACGAGTGTGTTCCGTCAAGCTTATACAGAGGTGTGATGAAAAACGCACACATGTCATGCACATACATAAAACCATGCCCAGTTTCCAGCCACAGCAGGCAGGTGTTTTCAGTTAAAAAGCTCTGATAATCTCACTCTACAAGCTGACCTGACCAACATCAAATAGCAGACAGACAAAGCTAGCTAGCTGGTAAACATTTAGTAGCTAAAGAGCAAGATATTTTCTTCAAGAGTTGATGGAGACCAAAAAAGAGCAAAATATTGTCAATATGGATTGCAGGTGGCCAGAAACACAACTCCAAATGAGCGATAAAGGCTAATGCTTCATGTCTGCTGGATGCGTAAATAGGAAACCATCCACTGTTTGCCATAGCAATTTTTAAGGTGATACTACGTCAGACGTTGTGTTTACAGCTTGTTACATTGCCATTACATTACTTTCCACCACTGGTGCCACCACCATGTATGAATTTGATTCTGATTTAATCAAAAGTATCAGGTGTTGTTTGATTGAAGGTGGTGGCAGTGTTGGAGGGGAAATTTGGAGATAGTTTTACAAGAAAATACGAGACCTGGCAACGTTGCCCAGCAGTACGGGCTGATATCCCTGATGAAATGTTCTGGACGAGCATGCGGTTATTACCCCGGGGGGATGTTATTGTACAAAACCAAAGACGGGTAATGAAATGATGTATGGTCTTTTACTGAGTAGGCGGGAGGTGTGTGTACTTGTATGTCTGTTAGTGCGCACGCGTGTGTGTGTGTGTTAAATGAGGAACCAGGCAGCACCATCTGCCTGACAGTGGCTACAAAAGATGATGAGATTGTGTCCGAGAGGAAATCTTCTTGTGTTTGCCCTGCATGCCCCCGCTGCTCCACCTTTAACACGCACACACACTCACATGAAAACACACAAAGTGGCTCTTTGACTCCTTACCTTTTAGCTCTCTGAGGGGGGAGGCAACGTAGAAGGGAATACACGAGAAAGCAATTTGTTAGGAGTCGACCATGTCACCTTATTGCTTAGTTTCTTTTTGTTTTTCAGGCAGCTCTTGCCAGCAAAGGATGAAAGAGAGAGGGTGGGGGGGTTAGGTAGTGAGAGAAAGAGCATTGGCAAGCACTGTCACAGGAGGAGGGGGTGTGACTCTGAGGGTGGACAGACTTACAGCTTGTCCTCCAGTTCCTGGACCAAGTGACTCTTTGTTTGACACCTCGGCTGAAAGCGGAGCTCCGCCAGGCACGTCCGCTGCTGGCTGACAAACTGTGTATCCTGTCTCTGTCTGCCCACCTCTCCCTCTTCCACAGCCAACGGTGAGGGTGAAGAACAAATGAGAGAGTGGGGAAGACAGAGGGGTACGGAGAGGGAGAGTGACAGAGCCAAAGAGGGAGAGAGAGAAACATTGGGGAAGGAATGTATCAAGTTTGCCTACTCTTGCCAAGAGACCCAAAGGAGACTTGCATTATTGGCATTTTCATCTCCAGATCATCTACCCGACTAACCCACTATCCAGGTTGCCAGATGCTTCCTTGGAGATCTCCGGTTTCACTTAGAAAGAGGCCTTTGTCCCTGCACTGGAGATCTGTGGCACGCTCATCTGGGCATAACCAGACCAAAGCCATGTACAGGATGGAGTAACTGTCCCGAGCTAAGTGTACACAGTAACATTATAGTGTTGAGGAGTTCACTTCTTGACATTTATTTAGATGTATTACAGCTCCAGTGACATGGCCATGAAAGAAGTCACGTCACACCTTTTTACTAAAAGCTGCCACTCACATAATTGCAGAAGATGGAAATGGATGAGAGGGCAAAAGAGAAGAAAGAGAGAAAAGGGACAGATGGCATGTTACGTGTCATGGAGGCCTTAGCAGATGTTACTTCTGGGGAAGGAGAAAACGTGACCAGTCATCTTGAGGCTCTGTTGTGGGGCCAATGGGAGTGAGAATAAATTGTTAACATATATTAGCATAGCTTCCACTATTGCATGTCAGCCCTACTTTACTAATTATTTGCAGCTCTTTTCAGCTCAATTTCAATTCTCAAAGGGCATATTTCAAAATCTGTTCCCTTTTGTAAACAAAGGTACATCTTTATAAAACAATTGGCAATCCCATACTTTTCATGTGGCCATTCTGTAAGGCAGAGGGGAAGAGCGGAAGTTGTTTTTTTTCCAAGGGGCAGAAAGTCAACCGTGACAAATAGAGCATATCTTTCTGCATCATTACATCTGTACTTCAGGTCTGCTTCACAGATTTATGTACAGGACAAGCTTGTTGTAGCTCTCTTTTCTCCACTTGTTATTGGCTTCTGCTTCATGCACTTTAACATGTGATTCGGTGAAATTTCAGGCTTTTTACTTGCTCAGATGTGTCAAAGTTGGATCGCAACCCTGACCTACTGAAGCTTTTGTTTTTAGCAAGGAAAGACATTGAAATCTGCATCAGTTTTGATAATGTGTTTACAGTACTGTTTGTCTAATTTGTGCTAATAGTATAGTGTATTATCTCTCTTTTTTTTCTGTAAATGGTCAGATTTTGGTAAAGGTGCATGGGATTTGTGCAGAACAGCTACCTTTAAATTCTCAATACACAAAAACCCTGGATCTATACAGTGCCTTGCGAAAGTATTCGGCCCCCTTGAACTTTTTCTTTTGCCACATTTCAGGCTTCAAACATAGAATAATTTTGCACGCCCAATTTTCAGTTTTTATTTGTTAAAAAGGTTTGAAATATCCAATAAATTTTGTTCCACTTCATAATGGTGTCCACTTGTTGTTGATTCTTCACAAAAAATTAAAGTTTTATATCTTTATGTTTGAAGCCTGAAATGTGGCAAAAGGTCGAAAAGTTCAA
>NW_024042750.1:0-11000 GCF_014851395.1 Micropterus salmoides | reverse complement strand
CTCATAGAGAGGCATCCGGGAGACACTGACGGTAACCTTTGCCGTCATAATTACGTTTTGTCACTTTTTCAGACTGATACAGCAGGCGTCACTGGGAGCTGTTGTAACAGCATTATACAAACTGGTCCCACAACAGGATGGTCCAGCGGTGAAGTTACCAATTCTTTGCAAAGAAGATAAGATATCCTGGCTGGCAGCAGTTGCACACTCATTTGAAGATGCACAGCCAAATAATGAAGTTCTGGACCCAATCTTCACTACATGAAAATCATAGTTTTACTATAGAAACTATATAATCTTTCCAATCAAATAACTTAAGGAAGTATTAAATCCTTCGCTTAAGAAAAAAATAGCCGTCGCAAAGTACAAATGTTCCATTTCAAGTTTTTGGTCCCTGTAATATTGTGTATCTGCCAAAACCAAATCCAATTTGATTAATTATAGGCTATTTAGGCTTCCTAAATGCTGATTAAATATGTATCTGACACAATTGAAATAACACCTGTAGCTACTAAATCTGACGCACATTATTTTTCAAGAGGATCCCTCCCTCTAAGATATTGCTACTCTTTAACTACATGTCATACAATCAACTTGAAGATAGGGCTGGACAACATTAAACAACAATAAAACAATAACAATAATTATCACAATATAATTTTTTTTCAATAACAAATGTTCAATAAATATTCAATAAATGTTTGACTTTATTCACTTGAATCATAACCAATTATTTTTTTTATTAAGATGTTTATTTTGTGGGGGAGTATTGACCATAATTTAGAGTTTAAACCACAATTAACCATCAGGTTTCTTCAACTTCCACTCAGGAGCAAAAATCAGCCTTTAAACTCGAAATAAATAACTATTTGATACTTATCGTGATAATTATTGATATCGAAAAATATGAAAATCTTTATCGTGATAACATTTTTGGCCATATCATCCAGCCCTACTTGAAGATCAATCTATTGGAGTTGTTGGAAAATACAGAAAACTCAGTGGAGCATCATAAACTTCAATGTCTGGCTGAGGACAGACGCTGGGTAACCTACTTCAGGTTTTTGACAAAACATTAAAATACAAGTAGCATACATTCATAAGAAATGATGCAGATTTGTGAAAAGGGACACCCTGTAAGCTATCTGGAGGTTGCAGTTTTTCCCCTATAGGCTATGCATTCAGGAGCGGCGGTGCCGCCACTACTAAAATTTCCCACGATCATTATTATATCAATTCACTACTTATTTCACTCACATTATGCAAGTACGGTAGCACTCATCACTTGGCTCACTTCCTCTCCTCTTTCTTCAAATGAGGCTACTACATGACAGGTGCTGAGAGCTGAGAGCAACACCGCACAAAGTGACTGTGAACGCGAGCGGAGGAAAATATTCTGCCAATAAATGTAGGCAGGGACGTAGTGCAGACAGTTGCACAGCTGCACTGGGGCCCTGTCTTGAGGGCCCTTTGGTATTTGTGTCACATAGCCGACAAATACAGTGATGATTGCTGGGTAATGTGTATATGGCTGCCCAATCTTAAGTTTCTATTTGATCATGTGACAAGACTCCATAAACCGGGTGAAACTTAAAATCTGACAAGTAGACTAGCAGACCACACCGCCTGGTCCTGAGATGGGCTGACCAACTCAGTTGGGTTACTTAAATTGGTTACATTACTTACATTCAGTCAAAATTAAACACCTCATCAGAGAGAGCGCAGCATATACTGTTTGTCAGTAAAGTTTCTTTTGACGGCAGCTGTCAGGTTGGCAACAGTTGCACTGAAATACTTACTGTGGGCTACGTTACTGCAGTAACACTGTTAAAATCAAACTAATCTGTAGGAAATTGTAACTGATCAATGAACAATCATCTGTCATGTTGTGATTAGTCACACCGACTGAACATTTCTATCATAGTTATCATGTTGGAGATTATATAAATATTTCTAAGTAAGGACGATTGTGGTGCAGCTGAAACAAATAAATGTAGTTTAAAGTGAGTTTTTCAATAAGCCTATAAGCTGCAGAAGGTCTTAATGTGTTTTGACAGCATTAAAATAATGTTTTTTTCCTTCATGTGAATCACTCTTGGAATGACTGAGACTTATGACGCTTGCTTGCTTGTAGAAATACATCAAAAAATATATAATAATGTCCAGATGGTGCATTCCAGCATATGTGTCACGGTTCGTGTGGTGAAGCAGGTAGTAGGTTGGAGGACCAAAATCCAGGACTTATGGCGTAATAAACGAAATAAAGGCGAGCACACTTACAAAGAGTGGCTGAGTCCAAAATCCAAAACAGGTGATCCAAACAGAAATCCAAATCCACAGAAAACAGGGTGACACGACAGGCAGGCAGGCAAACAGAACATCACAAGACAGAGCATCTACACGCGACACAGGGAGACAGCATATATCAGGCCAACGAGGCACAGGTAGGCAGAGAGAGAGCGGGGGAAAACAGAGACAGACAAGCCTCCGTCCCGGAGGGCGACCCAACAGGCCAGGCGGAACAGGGGGACCAGACGGGGGAACCTCAGGCGGGCGGCCTGAGAACTGGGCCGGGGGGCCAGACAGTTCAGGGGGACGGCCTAGCAGGCAGGGTTCAGGGGGTTGGCAGGAAAGCCAAAAGTGAGGTAGGAAACCCACTGGGGGCCGAGCAGGAGGCTGACTGAGCACAGGGAGCAGAAGCTGGCTGGGCCACCGGCGGGACTGGTAACGATCGGACCACCAACAGGGAACGAGGAGCTGGAGTCGGTCTGACCACCGACTGGACAGCTGGGCTGAGGACCATGGACCGGACACGAGGAGCTGGAGTCGGTCTGACCACTGACTGGACAGCTGGGCTGAGGACCATGGACCGGAAACGAGGAGCTGGAGTCGGTCTGACCACCGACTGGACAGCTGGGCTGAGGACCATGGACCGGACACGAGGAGCTGGAGTCGGTCTGACCACCGACTGGACAGCTGGGCTGAGGACCATGGACCGGAAACGAGGAGCTGGAGTCGGTCTGACCACCGACTGGACAGCTGGGCTGATGACCACGGGCGAGACAGCTGGGCTGAGGACCATGGACCGGACACGAGGAGCTGGAGTCAGTCTGACCACCGACTGGACAGCTGGGCTGATGACCACGGGTGAGACAGCTGGGCTGATGACCGAGGACTGGATACGAGGAGCTGGAGTCGGTCTGACCACCGACTGGACAGCTGGGCTGATGACCACGGGCGAGACAGCTGGGCTGAGGACCATGGACCGGACACGAGGAGCTGGAGTCGGTCTGACCACCGACTGGACAGCTGGGCTGAGGACCATGGACCGGACACGAGGAGCTGGAGTCGGTCTGACCACCGACTGGACAGCTGGGCTGATGACCACGGGCGAGACAGCTGGGCTGAGGACCGAGGACTGGACACGAGGAGCTGGAGTCGGTCTGACCACCGACTGAACAGCTGGGCTGATGACCACGGGCGAGACAGCTGGGCTGATGACCGAGGACTGGACACGAGGAGCTGGAGTCGGTCTGACCACCGACTGAACAGCTGGGCTGAGGACCATGGACCGGACACGAGGAGCTGGAGTCGGTCTGACCACCGACTGGACAGCTGGGCTGATGACCGAGGACTGGACACGAGGAGCTGGAGTCGGTCTGACCACCGACTGAACAGCTGGGCTGAGGACCATGGACCGGACACGAGGAGCTGGAGTCGGTCTGACCACCGACTGTACAGCTGGGCTGAGGACCATGGACTGGACACGAGGAGCTGGTTGATTGGTTGGTTTATAAAGCTGGTGAAGGTGGGGACCTGGCTTAACTGGCCCAGCCTGGTTGTACATCTGATCCAACAATGCCCTAAATTTAAAACACTAAAAAATCTTTGTAAACATTTCCCAAATATACCAAGAAATTCAAATTTATATCAGACACACAGAAACTCCCCTATTTATTGAGAGAAATGCCCAGATGTTAAATAATTGCTGCAAAATATGTCTCCTCATGCCATGAAGTGAGGACAACCAGTGGAAACTGATAAATAATTGTACTAATTTTCAAATTATTATTATTTTGATTGTTTGATATTTTAGTAATTGTTTTGTTTTTAAATTTCACATTTGATACTGATTTATTTATTTATTAACTATTTTTTGTCTATTAATATACACACATATGTTTACTGTTTTATCGACTTATTTTATTTAAAGTTTTAATATATTATTATAATAACACACACATTACTGTTTCATTTATTTATTTCATTTTCATTTTTAATATATTTTTATGTTTTTACACACACACACACACACACACATACACTCGGTTACTGTTTTATGTATGTATATTATTTTAATATTTCTTTGTACGGAATTTTTATATTATATATATACAGTGTGTATATATATATATATATATAATATATATATTTTTTTTATTAACACATACAACAAATTTTACTGTTTTTACTTATTTCATAAAATTTATGTAGCTTTGGCAATACTGTTCATGCCAATAAAGCTTATTTGAATTGAATTGGAACCACTGAATGATTCAATTGAATGATTCAGAGGGGTGTCCTAATACCTAATACTTTTGGCAATATAGTGTAGTAATCCCTTACCCTAGTCAAAACGTCACTGCATTAGTACACTAGTGACTGGATAAAACAATAATTGGCTATTACAGTTGAACTTACGTGTTACTGAGTAAAGCGTTACTGCCCAACACTGCTGACTGGCAATTAGATTTGAATTCTGCACCTGTACTGTGACAATATCAGAGCAGAAGAGTCTCCAGATCACACAGAATCCACTTAAAGTATGAAATAAATTCATAAAAACATTCTTTGTTTTAAATAAAATCAGCTTTATTGGTAAGTTGATTCTCATACAAAGAATTTGCTTTGGTGTATTGGTGCTTAACAATAAACATAGTAAAAAATATATATAAGACAGATAAAGACAGAGGTAATGCTGCAGATCAAGAATCATAAACATAAAATTGATAATACGATACAAAAAGGATCAAACAATAATAAAGGATGTGAACAATAATGACTAATATGACTATAATACTTTCCTTCTCATATTGAGTCTTACATTAATATCAAAGATTCGTATTTTTCTAAAATTAAGTAATATAATTGTACAATATACTGTTACTGCATTCAATCAGGTTTGATTAAAAAAATCTATTAACTTATTTGATTATGTACCCAGTAAATTAAAGCCATGAAAAAAGTATCCCCTCTGTTGTGTGTACAAGTATGTGTTTGTATATGTGTCTATTTCTTTGCTGCCTTTGTGTCCCACCTCAACTTCATCCAGACTCCATCCCTGATATCCCAAAATCAGGCTTCAAAAAAACGGAGGGTAAAGATGAGGACTCCCAGCAGCAGACTCATACAGCTGGCGTCACTGGCAGTTGTTGTAACAGCATTACACAAACTGGTCCCACAACAGGATGGTGTACTGAAGCTACCTAAACCTTGCAAGACAGGTAGGCTACTCAGGCTATCACCAAGTGCACACAGGTTTGCAGATGCACAGCCGGAGACTGGAGAAGTATTGCCTCCATTCGTCACTAAAGATAAAAAAACAAAAACAATGTTTTACTATAGATACATTAGTTTTTGTTAAGTAACTTCAGGAAGTATTCAGATCCTTCACACAAGTTCACACCATTACATGTTTTTGGTCCTGGATCCCATCCAAGTCCTTTAATATTGAGTATCAAATCTGATCCGATTCTTATATTCACCTAAATGTTGATTAAACTGATTTCTGACCATTACTAAATCTGACGCATTTTATTTTTCAAGATGTTCTTTATCCAAATACTGAAGTTCCTAATTAAACGTATAAAAGCTTGAATTATTGATATGAGGTTGAGATGCCATTCTCAATGAAAGTTGCGTGGCGCTGCGGAGAGCCACCAACTGCAGTAGTGCACGGATCATGGAATATTCAACCAGCCAGAGGCAACGATCACGAACTGTTCACAGACGGTCAGTGATGCTTTACAATACTGCGGTGTGAACACATGTGATGTATTCAAATTGATCCGTAACAAAGTATCTGTTCCTGAACAAAGTAAAAAGGTCTAGGTGTGAAAGCATCCTTATATTAGTAGTAGGTAATTCTGTGGGATTGTTGGATCTAAAACATAAAATCTTAATCCGTAAATTAACTAGCCACCATAGCTGTCATACAAATATAGTGCAGTGAAACTACAATAATTACCTTTGAAAGGTAATTAATTCAGGCACGTGCACACATAGACATCAAAGGGGCTTCAGCACCTGCCCTTTTTCCTCTTCAAGAGGACTATTTGATAGTGTGATTTTTTATAAAAGAATATACAGTATGTTTATTCCTGTTTGCAACAGATTCCCTGTCAAACAAATATATTTATTGGGGAAAAAAATCTAAATAGGCTATCAGGTCAGAAGATGAGACTTTGGAGTTCCGATGCCCTCTCTCTCTCTCTCTCTCTCTCTCTCTCTCTCTCTCTCTCTCTCCTCTTTACCACTAATTAAACAAAAGACAATAGGCCTATGTCTCGCTAACGCATGACTCATGAGCTGAGCTAGTTAATAAGTTAGCTGAAGTTTAGCTAAGGCAATATCTCATGGCCTTAAAACCTAATGTACTGATGGAGACACTACAGGTGAACACAGTTACATTTGTGTCTAATAACGTCATCACAATCGCCACATTGATATGCAAATTACTCGTTAACTAATTAAAATACGCCAATTTGCACACATTTGACAAGTCACTGCAGGTGAATGGGATAAAGAAAATCACCACAGAACTTCCTCAGTTAATGACTTACATCAAGAGTTGGCTATTTTCCTCTGAAATGTGCTGTGGAAATATGCAGATTAGCTTGTTTTGGTTAATATAGAATAAATCTACAGATGCAAATAGACCAAGGGTATTAGGTTTAAAACCAACACCATCTAAAGGTGTATTCTTGAAGTTTTATTTCCATTAGAGTAAAAGAAGACCTGGAAGCAAAATAGACCAAAGTCTCAAAATTGACCACTCCATGAAAAAGTGCCTTAAAGAGTAACTTCATAGTTTTGATGGTCGGCTCTTCATCTAATAACTCTCCATTCTATTAGTTTGTTGTATGCTGATAGATCCTTATATATAACGGACAGCCCTCCCTCAAATGTGAAACTAAGTCCAGGTCACCATCAGTAATTGTGTGTGTGTGTGTGTGTGTGTGTGTGTGTGCGCACACATGTGCATGGTAAATGTAATATAATAGCAACAATAATTAAGTATTTGTACATTAATGTATTCAGGCAATTCAGTATTCTGTTGCTTGGCTGTGTGAAGCT
Organism: Micropterus salmoides; assembly: GCF_014851395.1. NCBI lineage: Eukaryota > Metazoa > Chordata > Actinopteri > Centrarchiformes > Centrarchidae > Micropterus > Micropterus salmoides. The sequence continues at coordinate 3,644 of NW_024042750.1, read as the reverse complement.
GAAGGTTATCTTTGCTCATTTGGCACCTTGCTTGTGAAACAAAATGTAAAAGTATTTAAATAATATTTATTTTAATTATGCCTGCAGCCCAATGCCACAGTTTAGTGTAAAGATTTATGTTAAGTGTTATGTATTCCAATAACACCAATAGAATTGAAACGATTTATTGCCTTGTGAAAATTATTAATGAAACTATGTCATAAATATATACTTGAAACTAGTAGCATAGAAAACATGCACATTGTGGCATAGTTTGCTTTGCGGTCGCCTGCTCCTGTGATAAACCTAGTGAATACTAAAGAAGACCGTGGTCTCTGTGTGAACTGATTATTATGTAGAAGAGTAAAAATGTGAGTCAAAAAATGAGTTAATTTGTCTTGTTTAAAAAAATGCTATCTTTTTGCACTTGAGCCCCTGCCCACCAAAATGTCTGTGCAAGTCCCTGAATGAATTAGATGTATAACATAAAATATAATATAAATGTAAGTAAAAGTATCAATATCTCACCATTACTTTCCACCACTGGTTGATTTTCCACACCTCAAAATGACCTCACAACCCATGTGGAGACAAAATATGGTGAATTATTTATCAGAAAGACTCACCATTCAATTTAAAGCAGCGGTCCTCCGCTCCCTTACATTGTAATTGAGATGAGTTGCATTGAGAAATGAGGGGGTCACAAGTGAAACACTTTAGGCTGTTTGGCTGAGGAACAGGCTCTGAAACAGAAAAGAACGACAGAATTTATTTGAGGAAGAGAAAACATTTGTATCACAAAGTGAAAGTAGAAAGTGTCAGTAGATAGCAGGAGGCCAGTGTTCTTTGTTCTGTTTTTTATTTTGTCTCTTTTCTTAAATTAAATGAGCTACTTATCAATTTGGACTTACTAGGTAGAGTTTCTGTGTTGCAGTTATCTGTGTTGCAGCACTGAAGAGATGCAACTGCCTGCAAAACACCCGCGTTAAATGAAAATGCCTGAGAGCCTGTAGCTGGACACACGGAGGATGGTGCACACGCCTTGATGATTTGTGGGACTGCAACTCCAGATGAAAAAACTACAAAATCAAAGCACAGTTTGTTATTGTTGGAAGTCAGAACACATAACTGGCATTAAATGTATTTCACTGAAAAGTAAGAGATCACATGAAGAAAACATTACCTTGAAAGGTAGCTGTCACACACATGGTCTCTGAAGAACATGGTAATGATGGTGGGTTTGTACACTGATCATTTTGGCAGCTTTGACACTGAAGGGCTCCAGCTGCAATGGGGAGAAAAATTGACAACTCAGTGATGAAGTTTTGGTTCTGGTTAATTTAAAAATAATAATCTGTTAATATTAAGATTTTTAATCTTTTCAACAAAAAAAAAAAGCTTTCAGGCAAAATTAATGTCTTCAAACCTTTAAATTTTGCTCCCTGCAGAAACTCTAATGTGATAATAAGTGGAGTTACCTGTGCTGGAGAGCGCCCAGATGAGAGTCAGAGAAAGGATCGGCTTCATCATGATGATCAGGTAAGTACTGTGGATCAGTTTTCTGTGGTGATGATGATACTGCACCTTTTATATATACTGCACAGATGTGGAAAACATACATACCTCAGGGATTGGGTGTTCCCATTTAGGGTTAAAAGAGAAACACTATAAGCTTAACCAGCTTAAACAATTTAAACAGAGCATGTCAGAAGATGACAGGATGCCAAAGTTTTTAGAAAATCTAGGTGTGTCTTGAATGCAGTTTGTTAATGTATTACCAGAAATACAGGATGACTTTAAAAGAAAGTACTTCCTTGAAGGTCCGTGCATGAAGTATAATTCATCAGTTGTTCACACTGTATAATGAAAACAGCCAGTTTAGGGGGTATTTCCTAATTTTATTGTCCTACTTGCGCTAAAGCAAATGTTAATTGACCAATGTGAGTTAATTTTTCCAGAGCCGATGCTGCCTAAAGGATGTTAACACTATGCTGTGTTATTGTCGCATTGAATGAAGACGTGCAATGCAATTAAGTGCACCAAAGCGTCGGCTTGTTCCATTATCCAACTAACACAATGAAAATTGAACAAGAAAGTGTAAACCACAAATAGAGACCAGTCGCCTTCGAGTTTTTGAACTGTCATTTTAAGGATAGCTAAACTTATTTTAACAAATAGTGTAGCCTAAATGTTGAACATAATTCATACTTGTCGTATTTCTGCCTCTCAATCAATTTATTAATTTGATTAAGGCTACTTGGCTAATCTGTTACTTTGGGTGAACATTAAAGGCTATACATAGTGTTATGACCAAGCGGCAGACTTCCGGAACAATGGTCTTAAACAACATAATAACATATAAAATACTGTTTTCACTGTTCACTCTATTTGCTTTACTGTTTGAGAAAGACTTTTTCGACTCGTGCCCTTTTTAGGTGCGGCTTAATTCATTTTGGCTCACTTGACCGCAGTAGACCCACAGCAATGAAGTCAAAGCTGGAGATAAATCAACCCTTTGTCAGACTCAACAAATATACTACAAATAATACATCATTAGGCTATGTAGCCTAGGTATGAATCACAGCACTCTATAATAATTCCAGTACCGACTGACATATTAATAAAAATAATGTATGGTTAAGTGGCAGAAATACAACAATTATGAATTATGTTCAATATTTAGGCTACACTATTTGTTTATTTATTAAGTTATTAATAATGACATGACACAACAATGGCATATTATTTTGAAGGCGAGCTGTCTCTGTTTCCCGTTTACACTTTCTTGTTCAATTTTCATTGTACAAGTTGTAAAATGGAACAAGCCGATGCTTTGGTGCGCTAAATTGCATTGCACGTCTTCATTCAATGTGACAATAACACAGCGTAGTGCTAACATCGTTTAGGCAGCATCGGCTCTGGAAAATAAATTCACACTGTTCAACATACATTTGCATTAGCGCAAGTAGGACAATGAAATTAGGAAATATCCATTAAACTGTCTGTTTTCATCTTACAATGTGAACAACTGCATTCATGCCACAGCAATTTATATAACAATATTTTTGATACTATAATAATATTAAGTATGTACTTTTTACTAATGTTGCTTGCTAACTCAAATAGCCAATCAGCCAATCAGCAATCACATGGCAGCAACTCAATGCATTTAGGTATGTAGACATGGTCAAGGCAACCTGCTGAAGTTCAAACTGAGCATCAAAATGGGGAAGGAATGGGATTTAAGTGACTCTGAACGTGGCATGGCTGTTGGTGCCAGACAAGCGGGTTTTCAGAACCTGCTGATCTACTGGGATTTTCTCTAGGGTTCACAGTGGTCCGAAATGGTCCAAAAGAGAGAAGAATATCCAGTGAGCGGCAGCTGTGTGGACAAAAATGCCTTGATGTCAGATGTCAGAGGAGAATGGGAAGACTGGTTCAAGATGCAGTGGTTTTAAGAAGTACAAAATTTTAAAAATCTGCTGCAAGTGCATCATGCTGGTACAGTTAAAGTGCAAAAAAAAAGAGTCTGTTAGTGAAGACTTTGGGTGCTGTGGTGATCTAGAGTCTGATGGCAGATGGTACAACTCACACAGGAGGCGTGTTACCCGAAGCCCACCAGAAGCAGCACACAGCAGGTTGAACCGGACACAAAGTCAGAGACA
>NW_024042749.1:0-3000 GCF_014851395.1 Micropterus salmoides | reverse complement strand
TGAGATTTCTCCTGCCAGCTAGCATTGGAGATCTATGAGATATTCTGGTTTTGAACTGCCCGTGGGAGGAACGTCCATGTAAAAATCTCTACATTCTTGATTAATAGCCATGTGAAATCTCTTGTCCCTTTCGTCTCCTCAATTCGTGTGAGTTTCCAAAAAGGCTCTGGTGAATCTCCGTTTCCTGATCCGCTAAACCAGTACAGTAAATGCCAGAAAAGCTGCGCGGGTTAAAATAGGCCAATGCCTTTCTGCCTTCTGGGACGTGCTGCGGTTTCGTCTTTGTCTCACAAGCATTAAAGTTTTTCTCGATTGCTTGTAATACAAACACTGGTTATAAGTAATGTTGCTTGTGGTTCTCCCCCTCAAAAAACCTTTCACATAATGAACACAAAAAAAGAAATAACAAATGTAAACTTCTGTTCCTCCACATCTCCTCCTCCAACTCCTACTGTTCCTCTTCCTTCACCTCTTCCTCCTCTCCATACTGCTCTTCCTCCTCTCCATACTGCTCTTCCTCCTCCTCCTCTCTGGTGTCCTCTATGTCTTCTTTCAGATTTGTTTGGATCCATTGTTCCAAAACTGAAAGAACTGAACTTTTATCTATCTATCTGCTCCTCCTGCTTCCTCCTCCTCTTCTTCTCCCTCTTCCTCCTCTCTCATGTCCTAGACCTTTCTCTTTAGATTTCTCTGGATCCATTGTTCCAAAACTGAATGAACTGACTCTGGCCCTTTTATAAAGCTTCTGATTGGTGTGTGATCAATTTTGACTCCTTGTGTTTCCACCTGGGTAGCTGTGTGCTCATTGAGCTCAACCTGTGCTGATTGAGTGAACAATATTGAATGTCAGTGTTTTCTCAATGACCACATGGTGCAGGCAATGAGAAATGAAGTGTGCTTTTTGAAAAACCCAGTTATAGTTTTGCTTTCGCTCACTTTCACTTCTTGCAGACTCGTGTGCCTCATAAAATCAGATACAGTTGGAAAAATACCAGTGACTACTTTATTATTCTGAAAACAATTAGATTACATAATGCATAAAAATAGATTACATTTAGAGAGATAATAGCTTAGTGCAGTGCATTAGTTTACACACAAAATGGAAACATATATGGAGGAGGTAAAGCAGTTTTTTGGAACTTTGTGTTTATCAACAACAATTTCAATATCCATAACTAGTGATAGATGTGGTACTTCAGTGCTGCAGCTTTTGGTTGAAAAAAACACCAGAAACAGGAAGTGTTTCAGGAAGGACAAGCTGTGTGAAATGTTTCTGTGCACTGCAGTTTTTAGTTAATCTGTGCTGGTACTGATAATTGACACAGAGCAGCTGTCATGTCAGCTATGGGGAGCATACAGCAGAGAAACCTACGCTATTTGGCCCTTGGTAAGACAGACTTTCCAAAATTTTATTTGAAAAGCAGCTTTTTTGTACAGCAGGGTTGTTGTATTGTATAGAACAGAAGTCTCTTAAGGCCATTTAAAAAACTTCCTATCATTAAAAGAAACACGGGAATCTAAAACAGAAACAAGGAAAACTTTCATTTCTGCACTTTTCAGTTTACTGAATGTAATGAGCCATGTCATTTCTTCTGTTCCACAGTCTTTTTCCTCCTGACCGCTTCTTCACCTGCTGCAGGTCAGTTCATTCTCCTGTGTCATGCGTACAGTAATGTTAGTTTGCTGTTTACTTTATTTTTTATCAGATCTGGGAGTAACACGTTACAAAAGTAATACAATTACAGTAATGTATTGCTTTTTGCTGTAAAGCGGTAATATAACATGCATTACTTAAAAAAAACCAGTAATATTATAACCATCACAATCTCAGTAGCGCGTGTTACAACGCACCCGAAATTAAGTGGTGTTTTGTTTTTATAGTAATTCACCAACACCAAGAAACATTTGGGCAGCAGAAAAACAAATCCATAAGTAAAAGAGTAACATTATTTCCTGTTGCTGGAATGCGATGGTCGGCAGGATGCAAACTACAGCAGCTCCCCTGATGGATCAATCAAATTTCTGTAGGCTGTGTGTCTGTGCTTTAACAAATAACTTTCATGATCAGAGAGGCTGCTGTCAGTTCATCCTGACTGATCCTGATCCACATATGCAGGCACATCTTACTATGAGCATAATGCACCAATTAAAAAGCAGTGAAAGTTACTCAAAAGTAATGTAAAGCATTACATTTCAGAGACAGTAATATTGTACTCTAATTAATTACTCTCAATTGACAGTAACTAGTAATCTATAATGTATTACATTTTGGAAAGGACTTGTCTAGCACTGGTCTTTAAAATACTCTCTGTTATGTCTTACATGCAATGAAGGTGTTCAGATCAGACTAACTGGGTCCGGGTCTACTCAGTGCTCTGGAAGAGTTGAAATCTATCACAACAACACCTGGGGAACAGTCTGTGATGACAGCTGGGACTTAAATGATGCTAAGGTGGTGTGCAGACAGCTGGGCTGTGGTGGAGCACTGAATGCCACTCAGTCGGCCCATTTTGGTCAAGGAACCGGTCAAATCTGGCTTGATGAGGTGGCCTGTTCAGGAAGTGAAAGGTCTCTAACTGAGTGTCGGCACGGAGGATTTGGGTCACACAACTGTAACCATAGTGGTAGTGTAGTCATTGCCTGACCACATGGTGCAGGCAATGAGAAATGGAGGTATTTGTGTGTAGAGTTTAGAGAAATGGGTGGGCTTTTTGGAAAATGGAGTTGTGGTTTTGAAATTTTAGTTTAATAGACTGGTTATAGTGTTCAAGCTATTGAGAAAAACTGTAATTTAATTTCCATCTGTAACAGAGATGCTTGGTCACCAGAGCCAGGCAGTGTCTGACCTGCGCCCAACCCAGGTGTCTATGTTTGCACCTGCCTGCAACAGTGTTTCTGTGCGGTGTGTCGTGTCTCTTAACTCTTTCTATTCATGCTTTCACTTTTATGACCAGACATCCGAGATCAAAACTGGGAACATAATCCCTGAAAAGGGGGAAA
>NW_024042748.1:0-8071 GCF_014851395.1 Micropterus salmoides | reverse complement strand
AGATCGGTTGGCTCTAAACAGAAGGCTGTAGCCCTTCAGTATTTACTGATATGTGATGTTTAAAAAGTTGGGCAGACTGCACTGACTTGGTAACAGCAGAAATAAATCAGATTTAAGTCTGAAGTGCAGCTGTTAAGGAGATCTGTGATGAATATGCCTTCTTTTGGAGCTTGATGATGATGCTGGATTTGGAGGCTCTAAATGTTCAAGGAGACCAAGTAGCTGCTCAGTTTACCAAACTAATGAGGATTATGTCTGTTTTATTCAGAACAATCTTTTGCTTCATCAGATTCTCTATTGTGTAATATTGATTAACTTGTTGTCTTACAGCACAGTTTGTTTTCCAAGTCTTGTTCCAGTAGCACTCATTACCAGGGTTAGTCAGCCTCCTGTTCATACTCACCCTCACCACATTTCTCCCTAACATTTTTGTCTTGATGTAATTAATCTGAGCGTGTTTGTCGTGTTGTTGGGCCATGGATTATTTGTTTTTAGAACCAGGTGTGTCGACGTTATGACTTACAATGTGATTCAGCTTGGGTGCCAGGACGGGACAACTAGCTCTGCGTAACGTGTGGCCCTATATGTACAGTAGCTCTCTTATGGGTGGCAGCACGCTTCATGTCTGACACAAGCCATATTTGAGCCTCTCACTGTTGGTGTGGTGCAGGTTCCACCACACGCATGCACGTGCGCGTGCACACACACACCTTTGCACATCATCATCACACACATACATTAAACATACACATGCGTACACACATAAATTCATGTACTGTAGTATACAGTATATTTACACATTTATATATATATATATATCGGATCAAGCATGACAAAAGCAGGTCTTAAGTTCAGCACTATTGTACAAAGCATCCAAAGTGTAATAAGGGTATAAAATGTAAGTTTGTGTGTCTTCATTATTATTGACTGTCTTCTACAGGCCAGCATCAAGGATACTAAGATCACTTTTGAATAAGTAGTAATAGGCCCTGTGTACAGACGTGAAAAATTACAAGAACTGGTTTTATGGTTGCAGGCTAGCACCACATTTCAGATCTACACATGGTGTCTGCTGCATAGGAGGCCCATCAGTTTCAGTGTAGCTGCGTTTTTTTTTTGTTTTGTTTTTTTAAGGGAACATGTACTGAGCTAGCACTGATCTGATTGCTCCATTTTGGGAGTACAAGTCGGTCTTAGTAAGCAGTGGAACTGTTACTGAACACCACTCGCTTCCTGTCATCATTACGAACAGGGAATCTTTCCGTTCTCATCCTGTACTTTGTGTCTCTGATATTTAATGGAAATCTGTTACCATCTTGAGCCAGGGATCTGAGCTGTCTGAAGAATTAGAGAGAGTTATCACCGCTCTCTCTCAATTTAGAAGTAGGTTTCAGTTTCTCCTGGACAGGTCGTGTTATCAGGGAAACCACTGGATCTACCTTTCATTCCTGGGGTTCAAGAAACGGGGTGAAAACTTGCCATTATATTGATGCACCACTATGGTTGACGTATATTGTATCCTCTGGCCCTGAATGTTTATTGGTTGGGTGGGGGGGGGGGTCAAACAGTGAAAACTGTATGCATGTCTATTGTGTTTTGCAGAGCAAGTAACGGGTGGGATGTTATCGCTATTGTATTCTATGTGAGGGTAAAGTTTAACTCATGGCATTGGAACATTGAAGCGCTTTTTTAAAAAAAATGGGACGTTTATTTGAATTTTTTTATTGCTGATACTAACTGATGTATTATGAGTTTTGTGCTAGAGTTTGAGTGGGGCAGTGGTGTGTGTGTGTGTGTGTGTGTGTGGGTGGGGGGGGCTAGACAATATTAGTGGGCTGTTTATATGGTTAATGTACTTACCTATTCTATTCTTTGTATTATGATTTGTAATTATGTTGCTTTTTTGAACTGAGAATATGTAATGAAATTAATTCATGGGACTGAATCTTGACCTTTTTATGGACAACAAATAAAAAGATCACTTATGTACAAAAATTTTAAACTATTTGTTTTAATGAGTACTCTTAATATAGTACTTAATTTAGAAATAAAACACTTAAATATTTTTAACCCCCACGTTACAAACTCGCATACACTAAAGATTTACTGTTTGAATGACATGACTGTACACCAGTGATACTGGATTTTGGATATATATATATAACAGTCTCATCCCCATGATTAGCTGGAATTCATACATGCAGATAGTGCTCAGGTTTTGTACCATTATAACAATCGTGGATATGTGTTTTCCAGACCTACAATAATTTTGGAAAATCAGAAATACCACATAAATAGTTTAATGAATATCAGAGTTAAAATGACCTGTGTATTTTTTTATTTAAACAATATTAGAGCAGACATACAATTACTGAAGCATCACCACAGGCGTTTTTGACACATTAATATTTACACAAAATTCACAATGTTTTGTCATAAAAATGGTTTAAAGTGATGAAAATCATATCGCCAACAAGTGTATGAACACTGGATGTCAAAAATTCTCTGTTAACAGGTGTGACAAAAGGGCACTAGCAAAAGTGTTGTACAATTTGCATTTTGAAGAAGTGAACTCCTGCCTTTCTCTCTCGTAACAGTGAAGTTTAATGGGGGTGACTGCCCTCTGCTGGCTGATTATTGTCATTCACATTTTTTCATATTCTTGTTAATAGTGACTCCGGTGTGTTGTCAATTGTGGCAGGATGTGTTGATCCAAGATGGCCAAGACTCCTGCAACCTCCGCTAGCTGAGCTCAGCTGTTCACCTGCCAGGAAATAAACCTGGCTTCAACAGGCTGCCTCCATATGGCTCAATGCAGGAGATCCTCGCATGAATTTTTATCCTATCAGCAGAGAATGAGTGCACTCCTAACAGAAATATTGTCGGGGTGCTTCTCTGCCAACACACTCAGTCATCCATGTAGTTCACCACATGGTGGCCTGGTTCAGACATCCCAAAAGCATCTTATTGCTGACTTGCATCATCTGTAGACGTGGCGCTAACACGGAAGGTTAATTTTTACTGTGAACATGTTTGTGCAAAATATTGTACATTTGTTTTTACAAAAAAAACTTTCACTGAAAGACGTAGGCCAATAGCATGTTAGATGGGCTGAGTCTCACTGCTAAGATGCTTTTGGGAGCCTGTCTAGACAGGGATCAATGTACAGCAGGATCTTAATAGAGTGGTGCATTGCAGGATTTGTTTGTCACAGTCCCTTGCCACTGGCTATGTTTCTTGGTACCTGCAAAAGAAGAGGAAACAGCATGAGTAGAGGTCAGTGGTGGAGGATGTACTTAAGCACTATAATGTGAAAATAAAAGTACACGTCTTAACACCAGAAATTTATTTGCTAAATATACTTATTTATATAGTAAATATACTCTTTTTTTTGGCATCTACTGTATAATTAGAATGGCTCTAATTATACAGTAGATGTATTAATAAGTAGAATTTTAGTGTATGTGTAGCTCGAAGCAGAGCTAATTTGAAGTACTTTACATACTGTTGGCTAATTTAATATTTAACAATGCATCATATTTTATGTTAATCACATTATTTGTATGTAAACTTTTAATCTTTAGGGTATCTATAGCTCTGTAGAAATGTAGTGGGGTAAAAAGTACAATATTTCCCTTTTGAAATGTGATGGAATAGAAGTTAAAAGTAGCATGAAATGCACATTATTTAAGTAATCACATGCTAAATTCATGTCTTTATAACCTTAATCTTTAAGAAATTTAGTATTCATTTAGTATTTCACAACTGTTGAGAAAAACCAGTGCAAAGCATCATCTCAGCATGTGAATTTTTAATGCAGGGGTGTGACTCTATTGGAACATAATCGGTGATCTTTCATGTTGCTGTCTAACCTGTAGAACTACTCTTAACATGTCTTATCTGCACGTGATTGTTTTTTTTTTAAGTCGCCAAAACAGGTTTGAGCCATCTCACTTTTTTTCCCATCAGACTTCCTCTTGTGTCTTTCTCCTGACAGGCTGCCTTTTTTCTTTATGCATCAACTCACTCTCCGTTGTGCAAAGACAACTCAGTCAGGGCTCCCAAAGAGTTCAGCTGCTCCTCCAGTGCTGTGATCCTCAGCCCGATGTAGACAGCCACCAAGAGGAGCAATGTCATCCTACAAACACAAAAATGATCTGAATGCTGTTGCTTTCACAAAGAGAAAGTGCGTTGTGCTAAATGAATATAAAGGTGAACAGACGGCCTAAGATGGGTACATACTGTCATAACAACAAGTGAACATTCTGCGATAACGTTTCTAGAACCGCATCTCAGAGATTAGATACTTCTTTCCTTGCTAGCTTCCAGCCAATCCAGAAAGTCAACATACCAAAATGTGCCTCTAACCATACAATTCGTAGAACAATTATGCACAAAGCAGTGAGATTAATTTTTAGTACTCTTTAGTACTCTGTGAAAGTCCCTCATGCTTTAACATCCGTGTCTAACTTCCTGGGGGGCGGGTTGTCTTACAACCTATTCCCATTTACGTGTTTTACACAGTAATTGGTCAGATGTACACCTGTGTACCAACAGCGGAGTGACAGACAGCGGTGGAAGAAGTATTCAGGATATTCACTTCAGTAAAATAAGTAAATCCACAACACAAAACTACTTAATTACAATTAAAAGTCATGCAAGTATAAAACGTAACACTACTCATTTGCAATGATTAAACTCACAGCATCATGTAGATGTAGAAGAGAACGCTGAGATTCCTTATTTCTCTGAGGAAGTAGAGCGGCGCAACATTCTCAGTGATTCTCCGAAGCCATGATTCAGCTGGTTGAGAGAAAAAACATCATGTTATTGTATAATGACACATTTCCTCTATTCCATATTGGTAACAATAGATAGATATTACCATATGGGCACATCTGTTTGTGAGCTGTTACACACACACCTCTGTTCTCTTCATCTATTAAGCTGTTTTGACGGGTGGAATTGCTTCTTGTAGGACCTGGAAAACAGTGTCATTATTAAGATGTATCAGTTTAGCGGTAAAATGTTGAGTATTTGTTTTTTCTCAATTAGAAAAAGTGCCATTTCAAAACTGAAATCATTATGAAAAATTGTCTTCTGCTGGTACAAGAGCCAAACAACACAATTATTATGTATTAGCTGGTGATGATTACTCCATTACACGTTTCTCTTTTCCTCTGTCATCTTTATCTCACCTTCACTGGACATCTGAGGAAAGCCGTTATCAAGAAAATGTTCTGCTGTCTGCTCAGATCATGATCTGCGCAGTCCTCCAAACTCGAATAACTGGAGCCCTGTAGACAAGGAGAGGCACGCTGAAGGTAAAAGTCTTTCTCATCTCAAATTATCCACTCATATTCCCTCAACTATGACCAGATGGAACTGAAATTCCTGGTTTGGTTGAGTTAGACAAGCGGCAAACCTACCAAGTCATGATCAGCTTCATTCTCAGAGGAGGGATGAGTGCTGCTCTCCACCTATTCGAGACAAACACATAAACATCGGTTTAAACTGAACATGGCCTTTGTTTAAGAGAGGATGCCTTTATGTGCATGCAAATTAGTGGAGCACATACCTGTTCATGTAAAGAGACAGTTTGGAGGAGTTTGTAACACATCTCACGGTGCCTCAAAGACACAAATGAGTACTAAAAGAGAAAGAAAAGAGGTCAGAGAAAGGGTTAATCCAGCACAAAACAAACCATGTGTATGTTCAATTTTAAGGATGTTAATTTTAATTTGTCTTGGCTTGTCATTTTCACAGGACTTTCCCTTCTTCTTATCTCAGTTTCCATCTTTCCTTTTATTGATTTGTAGTTAACACTAAAACCACTCGACATATGCGAGTCAATTAATGCGAGTCAATGCGAGTCGAGGAGTTCAATAAGGTGTGTGCCATGTTTCTGAGCCACAAACCCCAAGAGGTTTTACCACATCACCAAGTACCTTTGGATCCGGATTATGTAGGCATTCAAGTTTAACTGCAGAATTATACTGTACATCCATATGTCAAAATCACAATCCAAAGCACTCAGCACAGAAAGTGAAGCAAAATAACAGAACAAAGATAATAAAGAACAATATGTAAGTGCATAGTCTGACCTTCTCTCCAACAGTTTGAATGGACAACATGGACAAAGCTGAGTTGTATTTCTTCACGTCCCTGACGCTGGACACAGGAATCACCACCTGCAGCATGTTGACAAAATACTTGTTCATTTTTTGATGCCATCACAGCCCTGAATAGAAAATTACAGTCATATTACACTTATAGAACATTCTCAGTGTGACCTGAAACATGCAGAACCAAGGTAAAGAACCAGCTTGTGATCTTATTCTCTATCCTAAAATAAAATAAAGCCTGACCTCTGGAGATGAAGGTGAATTCCCAGGATAGCTAATGTTAATGTTGACTGCTCCTTTACAGCTTCTGGGACATGTACACTTAAATGTCTGTTCTGCTGCTAAAGTTACTCCATATTAGTCTAACTGGCCTGAAATGGGATGTTGAATCTAAGAAAGCCCAAGCAGTGCCACAGCTGTCATTTCAGTGTTAAATCATTTTGTCAGATGAATTAACTGTCACCTCAAGGCGTCTGAGGGCGTTACCTTGGTATCTTTGAGCAGCACGGATGAGTGGAAACACACATGGTTCTCAGAAACAAAGAGTTTCCCATGATACAGCACCTCTTTCTGCAAGGCACAGGTGAATGCTACAGTGGAGACACACATAACATGCTCCATTTGAAGTTGTGAGGTAGGTGTTTCTCTAATTTAAACCCCCACCCAGAAGTCTCAACTTCTCCTTCACTGCGGAGCATTTGGCAAACAAAGTATTAGGCAGCACTTAATCAGACAAAGTGAAAAAAAGGACACAATGGGATGTCATTTCCATAATCAATACCTATGAATAAGTGACTCTGGACTTCAGCTCAACTCACAGTGTATCAGGTTCTCCCCCTCAGGAATCTCTTGAAACAGCTTGTGGAAAGTTTTGTTGTGCTTCAGGAAGCTCTTTAAGGGGAAAAAAGAGAAGTGTTCAAAAATACTCAACTGTTTTGGAGTACACAAGAAGCAGGTTCGGTGTTTGTTATCTGAAATAATTGACTTTAAACCTGCCATAATAGATTTTTTGGGGGCACCAGAAACTGTGAACTGTGAACATTGACATATCAACTTGTTGGCAAACGTGTCCAATATGTAATCTATGTAAGTCCAATATTCATTCTCTTTAACTGTGGCTCTACTCTACCACCTTCTGAGGTAAATATCTGGCACCTAAGCTGCTAATGCTTCACAGCGCTCACAAGGTGGTCTCCAACTGTGTCTGTCTGCTGGATTTTAGAGGCTTTTTTGGTGAAAACAGCTGGCTGCTGCTGTGGCTGAAACAACCCCATGAGAGAGGGGATAGTGAACTAATAGTAAACTAAAAGTGAAACTAAAAGTTGCAGGCTGGACAGCTAAACAATGAGCTGCGACTCACCATAAAGCTTCTTAAACCTGAGGAGAGCTGCTGATTCAGGTGCTAATTCTCTGTAAGTTCAAGTGACCCCTCTCACATATCATATTTTCACATTGTCATGTAATTTATTACATTGTTATTACCGTAAAACTTCAATTAATAGAGTCCCAAATACCCGCCTACCCCGTTTACTGGCCTGGTGTGGGAACACATTTTGACAAATAAATGCCTGCCTCAATTTAACGCCTGGTCTAATTTTTATAGAAGTTCTTTGGATGTATAAAACCACTTAAACGCGGGGTATGCATTAGCTGCTAAATATTAATGTTTTCACATATGATCTATATGTCAGTATGGACATGCTTACACATCCTTAGATCAGTTAGATTCTCCACAATTCAATCGTTCAGTTCACTTAAGGGAAACAACAAGCTCTAGTTCTTATAGATTTAGATTTAGCCCACCGGTGTAACCTGCCTGGTACAGGAGAGGAAAGGAAAAAAAGTGATGACTGCCGTTACCTTTGAAGCGCTCGTTAAGTCCGAATTAGTCCATTCTTGAATATTTATATCCTTTAGTCTGTAAGGGTCCACCGGTCAAAGGAATC
>NW_024042747.1:0-21197 GCF_014851395.1 Micropterus salmoides | reverse complement strand
GCTTTTTTCCTTTACATACAGGACACATGACGCAGGTATAAAAATAGACTGAACACTCACACTTTGTGCAGATGATCCTGGGTCTCTCCCAGGTGCCATCGGCTCGGCAGCGAGCGTGGGGATGTGACGCTGGAAGAAGCCTTCAGAGCACTGGTAGCGTACTACTGCGTGGATGTCATAGTGTGACCTCCGCCGACCTATCAAATGGGCGTTCTCCACTGCAGGCGGGGTCCCGCACAATACTGCCGGAAAAAATTAAATCAAACCATATAAAACATACTGATAAAGGTTGGTATAAATCCAGTATCAAGTTCTACCAACAGTACATCATGTAGGACCTCCCATGATGACCTAGTATAGTATAGTAAAGTCTCACTTTCCACTTACTATTTGTTAAGCACAAATACTAATACAGCAAAACAGATACATACTATTTCACTAAATTAAATGTTCAAGGCACAACATAGCATGTGTATTTTGCCTCTAGATGGCAGTGTTGAGAAGAGCTGTGAGGCCAGAAGGAGGTAATGGGTATTTGCGCAGACAGGGAGCACAGCCAAACCACAGAGTCATGAGACCACAGCCAGACAAACAAACACTCTCAAACTACTTAATCCCTTTTCTCCCTGTCCTCCTCCATCCTTCTCCATCCTTTTCTAACTCCTCCTGACCACCAGCCACCCATCCCCCACCCCCCTTCTTTAGTTTTCGTTGCATCCCACAAGATCTCACTACTGAGTTCACATTCAGGTCGTCTGAGTCAGGCCACAGAGGGAAGGTGTGGGTGAGTGTTCGGAGAAGGATCAGAGGAATTTCAGATCATATTTGTGAACAAGGCAGTAATTGGCAATAACTGCAGTTCTGCTTTCTGGACAAGTGTAAGTGATCCCCGAGGAGAGAGATGGCAATAAGAGGAAGACTGAGATTGATATTGCTCTCAAAAATCAATACAAGATTGAGACTGAATCACAATCTTCACTTAAGTTTGTGTTTGTCTGCAATTTTTCCGAGCATCTGCTGTAGCTGTGACCTTTATTGTAGAGAAAGTGATGTGAAACAGCTATTGAAGTCTGACTAACTACTGACGCTTTGTTCTACATAAAGGGCACGAGGACTGATGATGAGCATTGATGACTAACAGGTGGCCAGCTGGTCAGCGATAACACACAAGCAACCAAATTGTATGAAGAAAGCAAAAACCTCTCGTCATAATTTTATTAAGCTTTGATTTGTTGAGCGTGTCAAACAGGGAGGGACAGCAGGTCATCGTTTGTTCACACTTCTTTTGGTTCTATTCAGTCCAGCAGCATGACAGTACCTGTGCCTTTTTTGCAGATGTAGGGCAGGTTGTAGTTGCAGGGCACGTCGTTCCACTTGCCATCCTCATGGGCAATGGTCACCACACAGTCCTCACCTCCTGCAAAGAAGTTATCTGGCTGGCTCTCCCTCCAGTTCTCATATACCTGCAAAACAGCAAACAACAGAGTTGAGCTGCATTTGCTTCATTTGTAAGTACCGAATCTCCAATCTTCTCTCCAAAAGATGAACACTGTTGCTTTCAGAAAGATGCCATTTGTAACATTCCACATGAGATTTTGCGCACACACGCACGCACGCACGCACACACACACACGCACGCACACACACACACACACACACACGGGAGACACATTTTTGATTAAAATGATTTTTAAAAATTAGCAACTTTTCTCATTTAGTTTCTTACTAAGAGCAATATGAATGTAACATTTTCTGCCAAAGATACAAAGGTTTTGGCTATTTCACAATGGAGTTCTTTAATTGTATTTTACTCTTCTCACTATTTGAAGTGGGCGGGGCTCATCTGAAGTCATGTATTTATGCCCATCAATCAGAATTTAGCAGCATTTTAATCCAAATCTGATGCCAGTTGTGGGGTTGTCTGCTGATGTTGAAAGGCCGCTCTATATCAAATCTGATCAAACCAGACCAACACAGATTATCTGAGTTTTTCAGTGTGAAACTTTTAATCAGTAGCTTAGAATGTTTTTCAATGTTAGCTGGAAGCTTTAGCATTGTTACTAAAGCTTAGAACTGAAGATTTGAATTTTTTAGGGGCTTTAAAACTGGAGTCAGCGGCACAATTCAAAACTGATCACTGACCAGATCGTTGCTGTCAGTCCACTGAAAGTCTTCCTCCACTGTACGGTCATTCAGTCCGATCCAGGCATTGTCATGACCCAGACCTGCAAAGAACAACAGTTCACATGTTCTTTTGACTTAATTACTTAAGTACTTTTGTAAAAACTCTGATATCCATACAAACTCACTGATACATATCTCAAATGTGTTCAGTCTTCCTGTTCTTCTCCCTCTTGTTAATTCCATCATCTTTTATTAATATCATTTCATTTTTGCATAATTCTACTTGTGACTTCCTTCCTTGTCTTGCTTTGCCATCAGTAAGTTAACAAATTAGGAAGACTATGGAAACAAGTTACAGGGATATGTGCTTTTTTATCCTGTTTCCTGCTTCAAAGCACCTTGTTTTGCTATATGATATTTATACTTTGTTTTATTAGGGCCCAAAGCACGAAACATGCAAGGTCCCTATTGCAACTGAAGGGATTTTTTCCCCTGCAAAGTAACCTCAACTTTGGGGGCCAAAACATGCTCGAAAACTCACCAAACATAATTCAGACGCGATGAAAAATTTGTATTCTATGGGTTTCGCGCATGGGCGTGGCAAAATGGCTCACTAGCGCCCCTACAGAGCAGCCCCCGGACAAAGTTTCACCTATGTGTACGAAATTTCTGTGGTAGATGTACAAAAAAGCCTCTTGGAGCCATTGCCCAACACCCAACAGGAAGTCTGCCATTTTGGATTAAATTAATTTTTGCCAATTTACACGCGTACTTTAACAAACTCCTCCTAGGGATTTAGTCCGATCGACTTCAAATCTTCGCTGTGCAGTCTAAATCCACTCACAATTAAAAGTTGTACAAACGGTGAGTTTTCGTCCACGAGCGTGCCCGTAGCATGGCGTCCAAAATCAATGATTCGCCATAAAACATGAAGTTGTTGTAACTTCAGTCCACATGCTCATATCTGCACCAAATTAGGAATGTACTATAAGAGTCCCGCCCTGAACACAGCCACATGCCAATATTCACTCAAAGTCACAGCGCCACCTGCTGGCAACAGGAAATGACACGTTTTATGCTGTAATGTACTGCTCCTAGCAGGTTGGACATATCAACTTCACAACTATCCCAGAAAACCCATTGTAAAACTCGTGAGTTTGCAGTTAACGGCGTGAAACAATATTCACTCATAGTCATAGCACCACCTTCTGGCAACAGGAAGTGACCTTCAACGAAGCAACCCCAGTGGCATGTACGAAACGTCTGTGACACGTTTCATGTCCAGACCAAGCAGGAAGCTTCTGGTCTGAGACGTGAATCCAATGCGTAAGTCCCATAAATCTGCATTCTATTTAACGGCCAGCAGGGTGCGACTCTTCTGGTTGCAAAAAAAGTCTGGTTTCATTAGAAAGAATGGTACTAGGGTGGTGATGGCACAATGGATAAGACACATGCCTTTGGCGTGAAAGACGGGGGTTCAACTCCCCGCTGTGACCCATCCACCATTGTGTCCTGCAGCAAGACCTTAACCAGTGCTGTTGAAAAAGCTTATTAGGAGTTGGCTGTTCACTGTCTCTGGTGAGTACATTTAGTTTTAAGACTGTTGTTCGCTAGACAAAATTATCAGCCCTGTTAAAATGACAGTTAAGGTGAATATACATATATATTGGTGAATATACAATATATATTGCCGTTAGCTCCACCGTCTCGTCCAAATATGGTCACGTCCGGTGCCGCTGGTTGCAAAAAATCAACATGGTGGCGCCCTGTCGGCCAAACCAATGGGTGACGTCACAATGACTATGTCCACTTCTTATATACAGTCTATGGTCCAGACGTACAAAAAACCCTCTTGGAATGATGCCCTAAATCCAACAGGAAGTCAGCCATTTTGAATTTTGTGGTAATTTTTGGATGATTTACACACTCCGTACTTTAACAAAAGATTTTGCTGTCTAGTCTAATCCCACTGATTAAAAGTTGTACAAATGGTGAGTTTTCATGAAACGGCATGCCTGTGGCGTGGCATCCAAAATCTATGAATTGCCATGAAAGAGGAAGTTGTTGTAACTTCAGTGTACATGCTCACATCTGCACCAAACTTTACGTGATTGAACAGTCACGCCCCGAACACATCTGCCAAAATTGCCAATAATCAATATTCAGTTATAGTCATAGCGCTAAGTGCTATGTAGCGCCACATAGAGGACACAGGAATTGATGATTAACACCTTTGTGTAGCGTCCGGAGCGCGTGGAAAATTCACAGAGCTGGCAGAGCTCCAGAATCTGCAATACAGCTGCCTCACTCCTCAACATGCTACATGTGCGAGGGCCAGCCCAATGCTGCTTGCAGCTTTAATTTAATTGGATTGAATTTGTGTCTTTCATTTTGGTTTTCTTCTTTTTTTTCTGTTTGGTGAATATTACACACATACCATTGATAAACTCCTGCTCAGTGGCGGAGATGATGCTACTGAGGTGGGCACTGTGCTCTCTGCAGTCTTTCTCTGCATCCTCCCAGGTGTGTCTGTGGGTGAAGTACCTGTGGGACAACACAGTGGATATGAAAAGGTATTTTTCATATATTATGCAGCCAGACATGTTTAAATGGTACAGAGCGCTGCGGTAAGTATGTCACGGATAACTCCAGGGTATAAAAGAGTGATGTAGATAGCTGAGACACCTGTGGTTGCAGGTAAATATATTGTGACTCCATTTATTTTAACAGCACAGACAGTTCTTCATCAATCCTACCTGTAGCAGTGGCCGTGGAACTTCCTCCAACCGTGCTCGCAACCTTCTATGTCTATAAAGATGAAGAGAAAGGAGGAGGGGGAATGAGAGAAGCTAAATTCATTTCTTTAGGAGCACGTTAAAGGAAGATAAAATAGTCTGTAAAGATGGAAGGAGAGAGGAAGTTTTTATACTGAGCGTTCTGTCTTATCTGGAGAATAAAGGCTAAAATATTGACTCTGGCATCTTACGTAAATACATAGACTGTAATTATACAGGCTCGTTTTCAATTCACAGCACACATGTGGCCCTCTCTCTGCACTATTAGTATTCATTAATAACACCAAGGCCTGTGGATTCATTTATAACTGCAAAGGTTAGATATTCATTAATTCTCATTATTACTAGAGCACGTCTCTCACACACACACACACACACACACACACACACACACACACACACACACACACACACACACACACACACACACACAAAGGACAGATCTGGAGCTGGAGGTGGAGGTGGCTAAAACCAGTGAGATGATGAATCAGCTCTTGTTTGTGTGTGTGTGTGCACATGGGTTTGAGTGTGTGGTATGGGGGGTGATTAGTGCCACCTACCACAAAGACACACATGTGAATCTTGCATCATGGTCATGAGACTAGATTGCCTCTTTTTGCTGCCTCTTTCATTACCTAACACTATTCCTGATTTGCATACTTCAATATCACTTCATTGCTAGCTTAGCCTGGTTTGTCTGTGTAGGTTCTCAGTCATCCAGGTCATAGTTATCGTCCCTCATCCAAGATCTTGGATGAGGGATGAAATGTCTTCTAGTATCTTCAACCAAGTCCAGTTGACCTTGACCTCAACCTTCGTTGGTTAGCCTGGTTTATATTTATGAACAGAGCTCTCCGCCTGCTTGTTATCCCTGGCTTGTTTCTTACTTATTACTTAGGCATTAACGTTAGTTATCATTATTATAGTTAAAACTAAAAGTACTTTCTTACTTATTTATTTACACGGGTAAACAGCTAGCCTGGCTGTGTCCAGAGGTAGGTGTACGTAAAAGCTACATTTTTACCTTGACAAAAATTACTGTCAGTCTAGGTTTATATAAAAAATACAGTATTATCAACAAATATTTATAGTACCCTGTGGAATTTATGACCACTTGTTTTATCTGTGGATTCATGTTTTTTTTCCTCTTTTTTTCTCTTTGACAGTTGGTCGAGGTAACACACAAAGAAGCATGGCAATGCAGCAACAAAAGCATTGTAAAAAGATTGCAAGCCAGTTAACATTGGTACAAACAATGCAGAATAAAATATTCAAACAATCTGCCTTGTACGTATTTTAACTGGTAGGAAAAATATTCACACATGTGTTTGACCTTAGGAATACCTCCAGGAACACTGAATGTAAACAACTATTGTTTGTTCACAGGATACCTCCACAGGGTACTTTAAACTACATAATACTGTTTCAACAATTCTCTCTAACCACAAAAACAGTATTATTATCACACTTATTATAACGCAACTGTTTTTATTCATGTCATCTACCACACAGATACATAGTAATGTGTGCATGTTTGTAGGATGCTGAGTAAAAACTGAGCAAATGCTATTTAATGCATGGAAAATGTGTATGTTGTTGTGCCTGCAGGAGTTTCAGTCATATCTGTCACTCTGCAGCCTTGTGACACACACAGATACACTGTCTAATAGCTGCTGGGAGATGCGTCTTTGTGATATTGTGTCCTGACAAGTAGCTGTAACAGATGCTGCACACTGATCAGGATTATTTCCACCAGCACAGTTTGCAACCGACCTTTTACTGCTAGTATCAGATGACTGTGACTCTTAACAAGTTCACCACTGTGGTTGCACACAGAACAATGTGAAGAATGTGTTGGTCCAACATCAGGAAAGCATGATAATTCCCCTCACATAGCTTGGAGTCTGGTCTGTCCTTCATCCATTTGTATGTGGCAGTTTTCTGACTCACCCTTCTCACATGTATCTCCTCCATAGCTGGGCAGGCAAAGGCAGAGGAATGAATCAATCCTGTCGATGCAAGTGCCTCCATTTTCACATGGCTCGGACTGGCAGTCATCAACGTCTGTGAGAAAAAAGAAAAAAGCAGCAATGACAGGCGGGCTGCAGATCTCATTAGGGTTGAGATTCAAAGAATGTATTCTGCTTGAAAAGATGTTTGCTGCCATTCAATCACTGACTCAGCATGAGCTGGTCATTAGTCCTGGTTTAGACAGTGAAATGCGTCCATGTTGGTGAGTACAGTATCATAATTCAAACAGGGCATGAGGTGAACACAGACTGTCTAATCCCCTTCACAGTCCTTATTTGTCCTCATTCTCACAGAGGAAGACACTCTACACATTTACAGAGCTTAAAGTTGACTTGATCAATTTCTAATCTCTTCTTTTTTCTTTTTTGTCTCCATTTGCAAAACGCTGTTTTGGCAGCTCCTGAAGAGGCCTTTAGCAACAACAGATACCCTGCAATATCCAGGGCTGTTGTGCTCTCTAACCCCTCTGTGGGAAAAAAAATGAAAGCAGACGGAACATTTCTCTACGGGGATCAATAAAGTAACACTTCATCATTGTAAATGGAAGGCGTGTAATCCTCTTTCACCGCTGTGGGGGTTTTTGGACCCAGAAAAACAGATCTACTCCAGGACTGCAGAAATCTATTAAAACTCACAGCGAGAGTGCAAAAAGAAAGCTACTTTTAAGTTCAAACTTACCTCAAAGTATTTCCTCAGATCTTAACGGTTACTTAGTTCCAAGCAAAAAGCTAGACACTGAAAAAGGTCAGTGGTTGTGAAGAGCTAAATGTGTCAGGCAGATCAAACTAGAATGACCTTTAGTCTTACCGTTGTCACTAGACACAATATTTTTATCAATAAAGTATGTTGCAGGTTACAAGTGTGAGACAAGTAGGATTGTTTTTGAATCTTTTTTTTTTTACATCCAGTTTTCTCAGCTTTAACTTTAGTTTTTGCTGCAGGTTCAAAATGCTTCAGGTAAAAACTGTATATTTGTTTCTTAAAAATGGCACCTCTTTAAAGATGAATGAAGAAAAATTAGGTTGTTTTTTGAGGACAGATATAAGAACTGAAACCAGAGATTTGTTCCAATGTATTTTCTTCTTATGTGATTTCTTACTCTTGAACTGCTTGAAGCTGTGATAATCATAATCACACAATGTTGTTTTTAAGATCAAATAGTAATTTGAGAGCATATGTTACCTGAAACTTTTTCAAACGTCACTTATCTTATTGAAGAAATAACCGTTGACAGCTTTGTTCATTGGTTTAAATAACTGTAAACCACTATGTGTAGATCTTCAAAAATACCTTTAGAAAACACAATTAAGGATTAAATCTATTTTTTAATTACTAAATTATCGTGAAATCTTACAAAAACTCTTATTATATGAATCAAGGCATTAGTTAGAAGGATTAGTTATTTTAAACACAATTGTACCAAACTTCTACCAAACTTTCATTTATGGGAGATTAAAGATTTGATTCAAATTGCGAGATAATCTCCAAATGAGAAAATTCATCTGAAAGTCACACATTAGTGTGTTCAGTCAAAGAGTGCACAGGCTGGATTTCCTGCAAAGTGATGGAATAGGTTTTTGGTTTTTTTAACATGTATTTATTTATTTTAGCAACACTGGAGAAAATTGCTAATCCAGGAATGTGTAGTTACTCGGGCATCAGACTCTTCATGGTTAAATGGTTTGAATAATAATACATAAACATATGATTTAAAAAATGATGCCCCAAGCTAATTATGACCTTGAATGACCTATAGATGCAATAGTTCATAGTTAAACACACACCACCAACTTCCTCTCCCCATTAAAATCACCCCAGCTCTTTGTTGTTCAGTATAAAAAGTCTGATCCCCTCATCCCTCATCCATTATGCAGAGGGAAGCTGCTCCTCAGAGAGATAATACTGCAAATTCTGCAAATCCATAACAAAGCCTTCCAGCAAGCCCACGCATCGGCTGCTGGCTGTCAGTTTGATTGTCTGTCTGTCCATCCATCCATGTTTCTGTGACACTGAATAGACAAAACTTGGCACTCAATAAGTATTAAGGTGTTCACAGTCTGAATGAGACTATGAATAGATGCTGTGTGCGGTTTATTTATTTATAAAGTGATAACTTCCTTGAAGTTCTGGATGTTGAGGAACAAATTAGGACCCTGAAGGCAGATTTATACCCGCGTGTCAAAGTGTTACAGCAGCTCTGCATAGGTGTTTCCTTTGGGACTTAAAGGAAAAATGTCACTGTATTAGGGGCACTCCATATCATTTCATATTTATCATTGTGAACCTTAATGTGGGTGGACAAAATAACATTTGTTTGAGTCAGAATATACTGTATTACATGTGAACTGAAACAGTAAGTCACTGAACCAAATTGTATACCAATTCAAAGACATTAAATTGTTTCTTAAAATCCCTGCACATCCACACAGGTGTTTCTATTATTATGCTTAGACCTCTGCTATATTTTGAATTGTCACAGTACAGTTGCTACTAATAACATTAACAATGTCTTCTGTGAAAAACACCTATCAAGCGGAGTCCTGAGAAGAAGTCAAATCAGGTGACAAAAGTGAAAACAGTGGAGTGGATGCGTCATGGGCCTTTAAATCAGAGCCGGTGATTTAAACAAGAAATTGCAGTGGGAAGTGAATGAAAGCCTGTGGGTGGAGTTTTGTGTGGTAGATTTTGCTGCAATCCGTGGCTGTGTTTCATTTGTCCATGCCAGTGTGCCGCTTGTTATGCAGCAAGGGAACCCACAGTGGGTGCACTGGTAGCCAAATTATTGAGGTGCATATTATAGAAACGCCAAGGTCTGTCGTTCAGTTCTGGCTGAGGACTTTTGTTGTATGTCATACCACGCTCCTCTCTCTCCCCTCATTCCTGTCTGGCTCTACATTCTGAACTATTCAATAAAAAGAGAAAGGAACAAAGAAAATGCAAAACAACAATGCAGTGCAAGTGAAACCAAGTTTCAGCTGGTTGTCTGCAGATGTTTATTGTTACCTTGAAGACACAGGCTCACATCCTGCTCCTTGATAACCACCACAACATTGATCGGAGAAGATTCTGAATTTAGATACTGTCATCCCTCTTTGTGTAACATTCTTTGCAGGTCACAATTGGTTTTGTGCAACAAGGCAGCCAGTTGGCCCTGACTTTATTATCCCTCCTGTAGTAAAATGTATCTTATCTCTAACCTCCAAAGGTGGAGTCACAAACAGTGATCAGCACCTCTCAGCCGTCTTTATATCTGCACAAGGAGGTTATGTTTTTTCTGCTGCTGGTAGCTCCTTCTGTCAGTAGCATTTCACAAAATCCTATGAATGGATTTCTATGAATTTTGGTTGTCATGGAGGCCTTTGGGGGAGGAACAATTGATTTGTGTTCGGTGGTGAACTGAACCTAGGATTAAAAAATAACTTTTTTTGTAGCCATGACGAAACCAAGAGAGGTCATGACTTGATTCCAAAACCTTTAGGTATTTTAGCTGGGAAAAGAAATCAATTCAACTTAAAACCTCAAGTGACAGTGAGTAGATTTTTCTTCACTACATGACTCTACTGTACTTTAGCCAGGAATTGTGATTATGACAAACTGGCAGTTAAAGCTGCCAATAGTTTAACCTTGAGGGATCATTAGCATGTCCTTACTCTGCCAGTCTGAGTCTAACCTTTGACCCCATCCTCCATTCCACCTCCTCTCCGTGACAAATAGCTCGGCCTTTCACCTGCCAATAGGTCCTACGTCAATATCTACAGACTGATGTAGGGCTGACTTTATTATGCCACTGTGTGGATGCATGTGTGTTTTTGTGTGGGATGTGTGTATTTGTGTGTGTGTGTGTGCAAGCATCACTCACCAATCTCACAGTTCTCCCCAGCGTATCCTTGTGGGCAGTAGCAGCTGTAGCCTTTTCCCTGAGGAAGGCACTTTCCTCCGTGCAGACATGGGTTTGTCACGCAGGGCTCCACCTCGACTGAAAGAGACAGACGGATGGGGGTGGAGGGGGAATTGAGGGATTCAAAATTAGGGAGTTAATAAATGATGCAGTGAAGGAGAATGTTTTTTTTTCTGTGTGTAAATGTGCTTTATTTTGTCAAGGATTAAACAGGTGTATCTAAGTACACCGCCTCCACAATGATCCTCTAAAGTAGGATGGCTTAAACGCAGTTTCCCTCACCACTGCTCAGACTTTAAATCAATACAAGATCTCTGTATGAAAAAACATGGCACCCTAATTTTCCAACATAGCAGCTGGTCCAACAAACCAGTGGTTACAACACACGCATATCCATTTCACACTCTGTCTCTTTCAAAGGGATCAGAAGCCAGAGAGCCTCAACCTCGCCATCCACTCACAGACACAGTTGTCATGGTTACCATATGGAAAGCGAGGCCTTGGCTCACTCCACCGAGCGTAGTGGGCAGCGTGAGAACTTCAGACATTAGCCATCCTCAACAGAAATGAGCAGACCTCCCGCTGAGTGCCTCGGCCCCGCCATTCACCCCTTAAATGCGTGCGTGTGTGTGGTCTTCTTCCACAATTACAAATTTCCATATCAATCGACACACTACCACGTGTTTCTCCCCTGAGCTGCTCATTATAGAAACTTAAGGTCTTTGAAAACCACCACTCGTTCATCCTGGCCGCAAAAGCTCGGCTGTGGGAGTCTTTGTTCTGCCAGCTCTCTCTGACATTGAGGACTGCTTAGGAGGGGGTGGTGTGTTAGGTTGACAGTTAGTGTGTGTGTGTAGGTGTGTGTGTTTGTGTGTTTGTGTTTACACGGCACAATGAGCGAAAATCAATACCTCGGCTATGATTAGCCTTGAGGCTGATCCTGTCCAATAACTAACCAGAAGCAGACATCTCAAGCTCACATCCTCTGAATTATCCTCATACCTGCTGTTTTGTTGGGCAATATAAACATTCAGGGACAAAATATACAAAAAAATACTGAGGGTTTTCAATCACAAGGACTCCAGTACAGAGCCAGATTTCTCAATAGCATCAGCTCCATAGATTTATGTTAAGTTTTGCGAGCAAATCCTCTGCTCATGGTTTGAATTCTGCTGAGGTCAGGTGCTAAAATCAGCCATGCATTTCATTTAATGTGCATCAGTCCAGGCCAAAGTGCACTTGCAACCGCTGCATCAGTCAAGGTCATGGCACACCTTGACAAATATCAACTGTTATGACAAGCAGATTTACTACACTGTGTGTGTGTGTGTGTGTGTGTGTGTGTGTGTGTGTGTGTGTGTGTGTGAAAGATAAACCATGTGCGATTGGCTGTTCATTAAATCGGGTGGTGCAGAAAAATCAATAGGCTGTAGAAGGAGGTGACAGAGTGGACTGTCCCTTGCTCTGCACAGTGGCTGACACCACCGGCACATAACAACAACAATAAGCTGGCAACAGCAAAATCCAACTAATAAGTTTACAGAGATCGGACAGTAAGGGGATAATACTTTGCAGTGGCAATGCTGGGATAACTCAAAGTATTAATCCACACATCTCACATAGCCGCTGCTTCGAGTAATCATAGACACAGTGGAAATATGGTTTACTCTGAGAATATGATTTTAAGATAAGCTCTTTAGACCTCACAGATGGCGTTGGCATTTCTGTGAAGGCAGGAGAGCACAAAGAAGAAGGTGAAAACAATAAAACTGGCTGCAATTTAAATGTTATAAAAAGATGGTGTGATAAAAATCTGTTTAAAAAGATAAGACAATGAAAAGAAAGTTGATGGCATTGTGTGTGTGTGTGCACTGAGCGTGCATCCTCGTGTGTCTGCATGTGTGTGTATTCATGTTTGAGAACAATGCTACTGGAGGTCCTTGAATACAACCCGAGGCCTCACTTTTGTCTCTTCTCTCGCATTGATTGAATGGACTGATGAAGTGCTCCGTGATCCAGTCAAGAGAGAGAATACTGACCACCACCATGAAACCCAACCACAAGGGACTGAACTGGAGCAGAGAGTGTGTACATGAGAAAGAGAGAGAGCACGAGGGATGTCAGCTGAAAGTCATTATTTTTGTCGATCCTGCGAGAGCATCCATCCACTTCATCTTTTTGTATAGCAAAGATGTCAGTGTGTGTTTGTGTGTTTATGGCCTTCTGCCATGCCTCATGACTTCAGGGTCTAAGTCAATCAATCAACCCTCATACTGTACACCAACAGCCCAGATGGTTGCCCTCGGCTTCTTGTTGATACAGTTTACAGCTGTTTTCTATCCACAGACTCCTCACACCCCTAAAACGCAGCACAGCCATGCCTGCCATAGCCATGAGCTGCTTTTTCAAAGGGAGCAAAAATAATCAACATACAAATGTGTGACAGCATGTTGCTCGTGGGGCTTTCAAACGCCAGGTGATAGGATGTTTCCTGTATGAGCTCTCATTATCAAGCAAAAAATAAGTAGTAAAGCAGGTGGCCAGCCAGGAGCTTCACTGAGATACACTGCGCTACAGACTTAATCAACTGATTGTGTAGGGTGGCGGGAATGCGCTCTCTGCTTCTGGCAGGAATCAAAAGTATGCAGCTGGTCTGTACACATTGAATATTTTGAATAAATATGCCAGTAGCGAGGTCAGGGGAGGAAATGAAAAGACAATCTGAGAGAGTTTTATTTTTGTCTGCTGTAATTTCGGTTATTAAAAAAAGTGTACAGTTTATCAAAGTAATTCCTGAGACATGCAGACACATTGTCACAGCTAAGACTATAAACAGTCTCTGGCAAGTTACATGAATAATGTAAAAGTAATAACTTATTACTCATTGAAAAATTAATTCATTACAAATTAGTCAACAGCAGAAGTAAATATTACATTACTCGCCACACTACTTTCTCTTACTCAGCACTGCTTCATGATAGAAGCTTTAAAACAATATTACAGACTAAGACTTACAGGAGGTAATATGCTAGACGATTTCTTGGCAATGGTCCCTGACTGACAATTGCTCTTATACAAAAAATTATCTGACACATAACCATCCATAAAATTGTCGTTTGTACGTGTAATCTAACTAATGTGTTAATTAGTGAACTTTAGAGGAGCTGGTTGGATGCTTGCAGTTACCTTCGGTAGGTGTTTCCAGTCTTTGTGCTATGCTAAACTAACCGGCTACTGGCTCGAGCTACAAATTTATTGGGTAGACATGACAATGGTATCAGTCTTCTCATCTGACTCTCAAGAAGAACAAGAAAAAAAGATTTATTTGCAAGAAAGTGAATAAATGTATTTCCCAATATGTCATACTTTTCCCTTAACAAGCAGCAACCCTCTGGTTATGAGGTATTTTGACCATCAGCAGATGGCTTAGCACCAGTGACCAGAAGTCCAGTCTTCACGGTGAAGCCGTGGGGTTTACACACCCTCCAACTCTGAACAAAACCAGCTGATTTATGAATATAGGCTTACCAGTGGTTTACGTTAGCAAGCCAGCTAAAAAAACAACATATGAATGCAACAACTTCTGTTTCCGAGAAATATATTTCTTCCCTTGTGGCAAAGGCTAGCCACTTCCCCCAGCTCCTGCACCAAGCTAGTGGAACTGTGTCTCCACTGAACACACAATAGATTATCTAGCCTCTATAAAACTCCTGGTAAGACAGCAAAAACTGTGACAACCTCAAAAGATTACTAATGTTTTAATACGTGTAATGTAATCGTAGAATTTCAAACTGTTATCCTGTTACTGAAAAAAGAAACCACATTACTGTAAAACATTACTAAGTAATATTTATTGCCCATCATTGGTTACAGACAGAATATCTGCCACTTTATTTGGAGGTTAATACCTAAAGTGAGCTGGAATGTCTACAGTGAGGTAAACTAACTATCAGTAAATATTGTACCAGAAAGTTGGTCTGTAAAACGGGACAATGGTTGGGTAATATTTTTCAATTTCTCTCATCCAAATAAGTTTGGCTAACTTTGGTTTGTTTAAACCTGAACCTCATTTTTGCTGCCCCATCAGACTTCTTTCTTGACGTTGCTGTATTGACAGATATTTAACTATTTCCAATATAAAGTACAAAAAAATAATTAAAATAGTGCTTTTTGTGGAATAATATCAAAATTATGGCGTAATTACAGTGAATAAACAGATACATGGACGCACTTATCAAATAAAGTAAAGTCTAGCTACAGGATGATAAAACATCTGAAAATAGACATAAATGCTAACCTGTTGGGCTGAGAGATGTGGTGCTGATGTTAACTCCTCCTCTGTTGCTCTCCTCCTCCATGTTGACAGGTAACAGGGCCCCCGATCCCACAGCGTGAGACCAAGCAGGCTCCTCCTCATCTGGGGGTTCTGATAGTATTGGAGGATAATCCAGAGAGTGGTTCACAACTGCTTTCTCCACTGGGACCCAGTTAATAGATGTCAGGGGGGTAGTGGAGCTGTCCTGGTTGTCTGAGTGAGGAGATGGAGCTGGGACTCTTGATCCAACTGTTTGAGATGGGGAATGGGAAAGGGTTGAGGGTGACGGTGAGAGGGACAGGGTGTGGGAGTTGGATGGAGGTGAGGAAGTAGATGGAACTGGGGAGGAGGAAGATGGAAGAGAAGGGGATGGGGAGGGAGACTGGGATTCAAACAGGGATGGAGATCGAGGCATGGACGCAGTGACAGATAGTAGTGGTGGTGGGGATGAGGAGAGTGATTGGTCTGGACCTGATGGCAATGGGGTTTCTACTGGTAAAGTGGACGGGGATTCAGATGTAGATAAATCAGCGCTTTCCGACCCAGTTGTCATTACTGTGAGCTCCAGAGGACTTTCAGTGGTAGTGGTAGTCGTTGTAGTGGTGGACTGCCCCTTCCTGTGACCCCTCTCTCTAGATCTTTCTCTGGATCGTTCTCTTGGTTTACTTGTTTCAGCTGGTCGGCGTGAAACTTGTATTTCCCCCTTCGCTTCTGCACTGCTGACCTCTCCACTCCCCTCGTCTTCACCTTTCCCCTTATCCTCTCCTCTCCCCTTCTCTTCTCCTCTGCTCCTGTCCTCCCCCCTGTTCTTCTTCCCCTTCCCTCTACCTCCTCTCCCACTGGATCTAGAGGTCACCGTCTCCTCCCTCTTGTCACCCGACTGGGTTGTGGTCTCCACTTCAACACGGACCCAGGTTTCCCTGCCAGAGGACGTGATTTCAAGTGCAGAGCTGGAGGCAGTGGGCACGTGCATCTCTGAATTCTCTCGACTCTTGGTACTCTCTGTAGTCATAGAGTTACCGGAGGCAGCTGAAGTAGATGCCAGACGAGTGGGTGATTCTTCACTAGCTGGAGTCGAGTTTTCCCTCGAGGGACTGCTGAACCATGAACTCCCCCAAAAAAACAAACCTGCGGAGGTCAAAAAATAAACAAAAAGGGTTTAGAACACAGGGAGTCGGGAGCACAATTATTGCAGACAGAGAGAATAGTGCCAAAGAGAGAGCCAAGAGTGACGAACAAAGTAAAAATCATCTTATGGATGCTGCCTGCAGTGCCAAGGGAGACAAAACAAACACTTCTAAGCTGTCTGAGCTATCCGTCAGCTGTTTTTCTCTATCACTGTACCAACACCCTCGCCTGCAAGCAAACACATTTAAAGAACAGGTCTGAATAGTGCTGAACATTTCCCTCTACAGTATGTTAAACATTATCGTCACATGGATAAATATAACTAGAGAACAACGGATGGAGAAACTGATGAAAACAATGTTATGACATTTACAAAGGCAGTGAGACAGGTGAGCTATATTGGATTATTTGCCAATAAGTAGAAGCTGTTTGTTGGAAAGGTCTAACATTTGGGTCACATGAGTCTAAGCGTGAGGTTTCAAAACAATTTTATGCCGCATTCCTTTTCATATCAGAGTTACCATAATTACCAGTTTCAATTCATAATTACAATGCATAAAATGGAATTTTGATGCTCAACAATTTAGAAGTGCCTGAAAAGGCAAATAAATATGGGAGCCTCACATTAACAAATGTCCCCCGTTAAAAGCAAGTACACAAAAGCAAGTACTCAAAATGTATAAATATTTAATATTGTACACAACCTACTC
Source organism: Micropterus salmoides (assembly GCF_014851395.1). Taxonomy (NCBI): domain Eukaryota; kingdom Metazoa; phylum Chordata; class Actinopteri; order Centrarchiformes; family Centrarchidae; genus Micropterus; species Micropterus salmoides. Next base: position 4,196 of record NW_024042747.1, on the reverse strand, counting down.
TGTAATCATACAACCATCTTGATTTGTCCAGTGATGTGAATGCTTGCAATTTGTAAACATTTCTGCCACTTCTGAAAGGTAAAGGTACTTTATTGTTACATACACATACTCATTTAGCCCATCCATCTGGGCCAGTGTCACTGGAGAACCTAACATGTTTTTTATGGTGGGGGAAACCGGAGCTGCCAGAGGAAACGCACGCAGATACGGGAAGACCATGCAAACTCCACACAGAAACGCCTGGGACAACCAGGTTTCGAACCTGTGAGGCCACAGTGCTATCCACTGGGCCGCTGTTATGACCTGAACGCAGCATAAAGGCAACAAACAGTCTTGCCAAGAGAGAACAGTTGAACTCTACTCTGCAAAGACATCAGTCTGACAGCTGTGAAATTAAATTTAATGTTCATGACAATGTACGGTAAGAACAGACAACTGTTGGCAAAATAAGAAGAATACTGCAATCTGAAGCTCACGATATTAGTGAATTTTATATAGATGTGTCATGTCATTTTCACAACAGCCTTGTTCACCAAACAACAAATAAATGAAGACCGAAAAAAAGACATGGGTGAAGGTCTAAAACTGGACAAAAACACACACACACAGTCAGGGCAAACAGAATGAAACTACAGACCACCGTAGCCTCACTTATTTCCTCAGAAATTTAATCAACAACTCTGTAATACAGTTTTAACAAACACTGAACAGAGATTCCTGCCATTTGGAAAACACTTTCATCCACACCCAGCACATAAAGACCTGTAAACCTGCTGGGCCCCTGAGGCATGGGAAAGAGGAGTACAGGTTGATAAGTTAGATTTAACTCTTCTGCTTGCATCCCTGTTTCCAACTAACAATACCTGAGTAACCATCCAGCTCAATAAAGACATTTGGAGACATGATTTCTCTGTATGGATACACAGTAACAGTATCTCACTACATATGCAGCAGTTTAGGAAGTCAGAAAACACCTACAGTCTCAAAATCAACTGCTACCAAAAACAACATTTTTGGTAGCAGTCTTGATGAGGCAAAAATGTTGCACTCCATTCCTTAAAAACAGTCTTTGCAGTGAGCTTTAATTGATTTTTTTATGTAGCAAAATAGCCTTAACCGTGCTCTAAACCTCACATGATCCTCTGATGAGGGTTTTAGAAAAACATTTTGAGTAGAAAGGTTTCTAAATGATTGAATATAATCAAATGTCTAAATGGCAGCCATGATCAGAATTGGTGGAAATGCTTCAGAGTACAGCCCGCAATTTACAACCTAATTCTTTCTAATTTACATAGTAATTTATTGTGCTAAAGGTGTACTGTCATACATGCACGTACAAAGGAACAAGATTTGTGAGACTGTCATCCAGTTGTTGTTAAGGGATGTTATAGAGATGTTTTGTATAGATATTGCCTGTGGTTTTGGTATTAGGTTTACTCAGTTTCAAAGCTTCAAGTGTTAGAAGAGACATGCTGAGTTTAAAAGTTATGAAATCATCGTATACCTGAATTTTGTTATTGTGGTAAGACTCAACAAAGTTTTTCAATGTCTGTAGTGTAGTGTTTGTGTTCTTCACTGTTCATGTTACATTGTGACAGGACATAAAATTGATCATCTTCTACCTTGGCTGTTAAATAAACACTCCTCATCATGAAAAAAATAATTTTCTACTTCCTGTACTCCATAACAACATTGAACATCAGCATGTGTAACAACTGCCAATCCACATAAACCTGTACTACCTCAGGCTTCTGAAATCCCAAGTAGACTGTTGCTCCCCATAAGTAGGCCTACTTTGCAACATACACAGTAACATATAGACTATGGGCCTGACAATAGTCTTTTCCGTAAACCTCTCTTTGTTCCAAAGTTAAAACACAAATATACTCCGTATATTTAGGAACTATGTAGCTTGCCTGTCCACATTTTTTTATCGTCTGTAATGATCATTTTGTACCAAATACTAACAGAATAGGAAAAGATTTAAAAAGACCTACAGTATAAATTCAGTTTAAGTTGTTACATTGTGACCCCCCAAAAAACAAGGACCACAGGACTTAATGACTACAGACCCCTCACCCTGACCTCTGCAGTAATAAAGTCTTTTGAGCACCTTGTGTTTTCCCCCCTCAAACCCATTACAGATCCACTCCTGGACCCCTTTTAGTTCACCTACAGGGCCAACAGGTTTGTAGATGATGCAGTAAACATAGTCCTTCACTTCATCCTCCAGAACCTGGACTCCCCAGGAACCTATGCCAGATTTCAGCTCTGCTGCAGGACAAGCTCTCCCAGCAGAGTGTGCCTGACTCCACCTGCAGGTGAATCATAGACTTCCTGTCCAATACACCAACAGCTGCACCTCCAGTCACCAGTCCATCAAGCTTCTGAAGTTTGCAGATAAACCACCCTCACTGGGCTCACATCTCTGGTGGGGATGAGTCCGCTACAGGGGGGAGATCGACCATCTGGTGACCAGTTGCAGCCAGAACAGTCTGGAGCTCAACGCTCTTAAGACAGTGGAGATGATAGTGGATTTCAGGAAAAGCCCAGCCCCACCCACCCCCATCACCCTGTGTAATTCCATAGTCGACACTGTGGAGTCCTACCGCTTCCTGGGGACCATCATCTCCCAGGACCTCAAGTGGAGGTCCAAAAAAGCCCAGCAAAGGATGTGCTTCCTACTGAAGAAGTTCAGCCTGCCAAAGGCAATGATAGTGCACTTCTACACCGCAATGACTGAGTCCATCCTCCTCCATCACCATCTGGTACCCTGCTGCCACTACCAAGGACAAAGACAGACTGCAGTCTATTATCTCCAGAGAAGGTGATTGGCTGCAATCGTCTATCCCCCCAGGACCCATCCGCCTCCAGGACTCTGAGGCGAGCAGGAAAGACTGTGGCTGACACCTCGCACCCCGGACACAAACGGTTTCAGACACTCCCTCTGGCAGGAAGCTGCGGCCGAAGGAAAAAAACCTCAAGCCACATGACCAGTTTTTTTCCGTCTGCAGCTGGCCTCATCAACAAGGCCTGGGACCCCCGCTGACACTGACTCTCATGCCACACCAAACCTCACCCATTTTACAGTACAGTAAATGTTTGCACAAAAAAAATCCAGTGCATGTCAATCACTCTTCATATTGCATTTACTCATTTGGCTTCTATCCAAAGCGACAAAAGAATATTGCACATTATACTTTTTTCAATTTCATATTTTTATATAGGTTTATGTTTATTGTTATGCACCTAGTCACCAAGCAAATTTCTTGTATGTGTAAAAAGTACTTGGCAATAAAGCTGTTCCTGATTCTGAACTTGCGGGCTGTAAAGTGTTACAGAATTGGTTAAAATCTCAAAATACTAAGTAGAGGAGCTGATTTTCAAACTTCCACTATATTTTTACGATAAAGATTCTGGCCTGACAACAGATATGTGCTGCGTAAAAAAAAAAAAAAAAAAGTAAGTATTTGAACACCCTGCTATTTTGCAAGTTCTCCCACTTAGAAATCATGGAGGGGTCTGAAATTGTCATCGTAGGTGCATGTCCACTGTGAGAGACATAATCTAAAAAAAAAAATCCAGAAATCACAATGTATGATTTTTAACTATTTATTTGTATGACACAGCTGCAAATAAGTATTTGAACACCTGAGAAAATCAATGTTAATATTTGGTACAGTAGCCTTTGTTGAGGTCAAACGTTTCCTGTAGTTTTTCACCAGGTTTGCACACACTGCAGGAGGGATTTTGGCCCACTCCTTCACACAGATCTTCTCTAGATCAGTCAGGTTTCTGGGCTGTCGCTGAGAAACACGGAGTTTGAGCTCCCTCCAAAGATTCTCTATTGGGTTTAGGTCTGAACTGGCTGGCCAGAACCTTGATATGCTTCTTACAGAGCCACTTGGTTATCCTGGCTGTGTGCTTCGGGTCATTGTCATGTTGGAAGACCCAGCCTCGACCCATCTTAATGCTAACTGAGGGAAGGAGGTTGTTCCCCAAAATCTCGCAATACATGGCCCTGGTCATCCTCTCCTTAATACAGTGCAGTCGCCCTGTCCCATGTGCAGAAAAACACCCCCAAAGCATGATGCTACCACCCCCATGCTTCACAGTAGGGATGGTGTTCTTGGGATGGTACTCATCATTCTTCTTCCTCCAACAGGGTTAGTGGAATTATGACCAAAAAGTTCTAT
>NW_024042746.1:0-25191 GCF_014851395.1 Micropterus salmoides | reverse complement strand
GCGTGCGATAAATATGCTCTGAAAACATTTTTTTTTTTTAGCTTGCATTAAAAAACCTTCATACCTTCCTCGCTTTGTTTTTCTGTGACCCAAGCCACAGTGTCACACACAATTAGTGCTGAGATACTTGATTCAATGGTAACTAGAACTGCAAGCAGTTGTAAGTGGGGTCCAAGCCTCCCACCCCCCTCGCCCTGTGGAGGGCGTGCGAGTCGACTCGGTTGCCCTGCGGTGGCTCGGGGGGCCCATTGAGAATAAACGGGCAGAGTTTGAAATTAAAGGGACTTGCAGTTAAGGAGATATAAAATGAATGGATGTGTATGGGAGCATTACTTGATGTACGATTAATAGCTCCACCTAGAGGCCAATTGACACCAAATATCACACAATGCATCGGGAGGGCGTGGCAGATAAGGTCCCCGAGTTTGGTGTAGATCGGCCATTGCAAACCTACTGGGAACCCAGCCCACTCGGGCTTGGACCCCTAATAATGTTGTTCTCTCTTGGCGGAACTTAGGCCACACACACAGACGCATAAATCTACAGAGAAATTAAAATAAAAACTGCTCTGCATTTCAAACTTGGACTCATCTGTATGTCTTTCAAACACACACCAGCCTAACCACTAGCCATTAGGTTTAGACAAGCACTACAGAGCAGATACAATAAAGAACAAATTTATGTGTAGATGGAGACAGTAAGAGCAGTAATGAGGACCATGTAATGACCAACTCACAGAGCAGGCAGGATTCTGCATGTGTTTGAGCTGCAGCTGTTATATCTGTTACTTGTGCATCTGGAGAGACAAAATACCGTAATGAACTGAAGCTGCAGTTATAATCTACAAACACCTGTGATCCATTGTACACTTGAAGCATGCTGGACTCTGTCATCCAGGTCACAGTTATCCAAGGAAGGTTAATATCAAGGGCAACTTTAACTTCTTCACTTCTGAAAAGCCAATACATCTTAAAGTATCTTCAACCAAGTCCAGTTGCCTTTGATTTTAACGTTCCTTGGTGCTGGATTCAGATTTTTTGGTATTTGGGGTGAATGGAATAACAGTAAGAGGCTCTTTGTTCCTCTTCCCATCGACATTGGTCCTTAGGGGAAATTATTATCATGCTCAGTCACAATGCAGCGATGCATAATTACATTTTAAAACTACAAAGTGTATAAAGGTTGACCTCAGAAATGTTAATGAGGTTTCATGTCAAACACAAAGAACTGTACCACTGTCTCAAATGAACAAACTCGTGTGGCCTTCATTTCCTTTGGAACGCTGGTTCACATTTGTAACTAGGCCACAGCTGTCTGACAGTACAGGAGCTTTTACCTGTTACTTATTGTGTTTATTACCAAAACATATGTATAAAAAAAAGTGACTTTTTCTGTAAGAGTACAATGCTTTTTTCCTGAGATAAAAACATTTTACTAGAAACATGCCGATTATGATCAAAACTCTAGCAGCACTTTTAGTAAACACAACAACTTCATTGTTAGACCATACCAGACCAGGTTTGACCAGTAACGTTCTTTTGTATACGGCAAGTGTTGCTGGAGTTTTGACCTCTTCAAAATTATATGTCTCGCCAGAGGAAGAGAAATCTTTTGTACAAATAATTCTGGAGAAAAGAACAGTTTGTTTAGTAACACACTTAAAAAACAAAACTAACAGGTTTAACCTAAATGTCCTCTAGCTGTATGAGGTTGCTAGTCAATCAAATTTGCAGATGCTGTAGGGATGAGATCTGGAGCACAGGGTTATAAATAAAGCTTTGGATAAGGTGCAAAATTGCACCTTATATATATATATATATAACCCTGTGCTCCAGATCTCATCTTGCTGTCTTGTCTGTTACAGATTCCAAGAAAAGTAAAACCCAAAGTAAAGTTTAGGACAATACACAAAGATTTCCCTTACTATGTCCTTACTATAGCAGGAGGAACGCTTACATCGCAGGCTGTGCATTGGTAAATGTACTTTTTAGTCAAGTAGGTTGACCAGAAATTAAAAAGAAAACCAATCAAACATCCAGGTAATGCACACAATCACTTTCCTCATTCTGCTCTATGAGGAAGTCAACAATTGAGCTGAATTTTGAGTCAGTTTCACATTGCTATTCATCGTGGCTATGAGGGGAGTGGAAAATATCTGTAACTGATTTTCAGTACTAGAGGATTTTGCTCCAGAGAAAGTAAGATGAAAAGAACCTCTGTCTTTGATCAAACCGAGCACCTTCAGTTGTAAAGTTGGTTTCTAGATGGGTCTGTGTTGTAAGAAACAATAGCTGAGGTTATTTCTCTTCTTTTATCTCCACTGGGGAGTCTGCTCTCTCCCTCTTCGCCGAAGCCGTCTCCTCTTTAACACTCCGATCGTCTGTTAGTGCTTTTCTTTTCCTCTCCTTCTTAATGAGGTCATTTTTCACCTTTTCCTTTGCACGCAGTGGTTTGACATCGTGGTGGACTCAGAGGTGGCCAAGGAGCTCTCGCAGACAGTCGGACCCTCCCACTTTGGGATGTCGACTCCCAGCTCCTCCATCAGCTGTTTCATGACCTCGTCCACATAACCATGGATACGCAGGTACGCATGCTTATCCTACAAGACAGAAAATTACAACAGTGAAATGATGAACCCATAGGTTGTATAAAGTAAATTGATGTAGCCTCCAGGTCTGAAAAGTGAAGCCAATGAGCAAGTGCCTTAAACTTGCATTCTTTCTCATGGCCAGCAGGTGGCGACTCCGCTGGTTGCAAAAAGAAGTCAGAAATATTAAGATAATGGGTGCATTTCACTTAATGCCGCGCTTCGCATCGCTGACTTAACCTGTTGCATGCTGGACTTAACATAAGGCATGCTGCGGGGGCAGAGCTAGACTCTCACCGCAGTGTGGGCGGAGCTTCACCACTGGGCCCACCTGCTACCAAGTAATTTATACCAAGTTTACATGACCCCGGAGTCACTCCGAAAGTCCGGAACTAATCGCAGCCATTGAAGTCAATGCTTGCGCTCACAGAAGTGATGCAGTGCTACCCAGAAGTCATTCTTCTCTCCGCTGTGCGGAGAACAGGCAGCCAGTGTATTTTTGACAGAAGCCGCGTCAAGCACAGGAGCACAGAGCAGATGAGCCAGGAAGGAAGTCAGACACAGACACGGCAGAGAGAATCTGGTCAATTTTCTAAATAAAACACTATGGGCAGACTCCCTAACGTACTACAATAAACACAGTAAAAAAGACAAAAAAAGAAACAATTTAACTACGTAGCCAATCATGGTAGAAGCACAAAAAACAACCACTAATCACCAAATCAACAAAATCTAAAAATGTCAGCACAATCAGGCAGGCAAAACGCTCTTATTCTGAAATGCCATTGGGAGTAGCCTACGATCGTCCCTCAGAATTCCCATGATGCATGACGGTGATGGGAGTTTTGTTAAAATTTGCTAATATGTTTCCCATTTGTTTGAATACAAATGTTACTTCATGATTTATGTTTTTTTAAACATTACTGCTTAGAATATAGTGGTTTTTTTTGGCAATTTTCATTCTTGTGGTGGTTTACCATTGAAACCTGAAGGGACTGTTTAATTTGATAAGAACAGGATTTTCTTTGTTGTTGTTGGAAGCAAAGTGAATGCAGCATTCTCGTCCAGCCGTGTCTACAATCTACTGACATAAGCTTCATGACATACGTAGGGTCAGCCGCCCTCATGCAGTCACGCTACATCCGCTTATGGCGTGTTGGTAAGAAATTTTCTCCAACTTCGCTGGTGCTGCACCATGTCACCATGTCACATGACATTAAAACCTTGCGGGAGCAAGGCGGCTGCAGTCTTCGGCTGTACCAAGTTGGAACCACCTTTTGCGTCATTTGCCTTTTTTGGGGCCATGAGATAAGACATTGTTCTAAGCTCACGCATTGTACGGGAGGTAGAATGTGTCTAACTTGACAGCTGTGTTTTTATACCCTACCCCTGCAGTCGCCTGCAGATCACATTTGACTATCAAGTCAGCAAAAGTCAGCCTCAGCATCTCGTATGCACCTAATGACCATACTGCTCACTTGATTTATTGATCACTTGATTTACCTTTTCTAAACACTTCTCAAATGAGTTTATGGACTTGGACGCTAGGCCCAAGTATTCTTCGATACAGAATTTAAAATATTATTATTATTAAATAATGGTCCCATTTGGCGTAAAATAGACAATAGAGTATGCTTTAGTGTGTGGCTACATGGTAATTGACAAGTTGCTACCACGGTGACCAGTCAATCAGGATAGAGGTGCAGCAATGTGTATCCATGGCAAGGTGTACATTTAACTACCTGTGAACTTGTTTTTGGGTGCTGTCAGTGTTTTCGTCTAAGAACTCTGACACTGTCAGTGTGTTTACGGTTTGTTAATTGTAACATTTCCCATGTGTATGTGCCAGGCAGTAATAAAGGAATAAGACTCACGTGTTTTGTGGGTTGCAGGTTGACAATGGCCACTTTCCCTCCTTTGCGCTTGGTGAGGAGCGGAAGGTCTCCACTGGGTTTGATCTGCAAGGAGGTGCCGAGCGTCAGTGCCAAGTCCGCTCGTCTGGGTGCAGACAGTAGAGAAATTCGTCACACATAATATTCACTTGTGTTCTTATTTGCCTGTTATTAAGAGGGATCTACTGTTGTGCATTAAGTTGGTAGCGAGGAAAACATTAACCAAGTCGAAGAAAGTACGTTTTGTGCCTCTCATGTATCGTCATTACATTTGAGTCACAGTGCCAAGTCTGTTTCTCTGACAAATAATTACCTGCTGATATTTGAAAAACCCAGAAGATTGTTTAACAACACCTACAACTGTTCTGAAGGTATTCCCAGAATCTGAAGACTGTTGCTTTTTAGTAAGTAAAGACTGCATTTCTCATCCAGGATGCCATATGTCCATATGAAAATATGAACGCATTATTTTGTATGAAAATATAAAATATTGGAAAGAAACATCAATATATACTTACATGTACTTGATAATAAAATGTTTACACTTTTGCTCGCCTTACGCAGATTGAGAAAGGAGACAATTTGGGAAACAGGTAACAAATCTTTTCATATCTTATCTTGCAGCAGACGGAATATTTATTCATCCAAATGGTTCGAAAAATTTGAGGATTCTTAAAATGCCTTCAGAACAGCCATAAGTGTCGTAAAAATGGTCTGCTGGATTTTTCAAAGACTGCTTGTCAATCCTGTTTTAAAGAAACAGATGGTTAGCGCAGTGACTCACATGTATTGCTCATAGAGGAGAGGCGCAAACTGTTATCTGGTGATTTTCAGTAACACACATCCAGCAAAGCAATCTCCACCGCAAACGCTCAGCTCACTGCGATCTGTCATAATGAAAGAAACAGTATAAACACTCCACGGGAATAGTCTCCTATTCATGAAAGAGACGAGGTGAAATAGAAGTTTCACATGTACGTGCATAGCCCAACATCTCTGTACATCACAAAGTAAATTAAAACAATGTAAACAAACTTACTATGGGGGAAATATAATTAAAGCATGGTACTGCCCAATTACGTACGATAAATCTGTGTAGTGCTTCAACGGGTGAAATCCACACTGAAATATAAATTGAAACCTTCGTCATAACTATCTATATAGAGCTACAGTAGAAATGAACTCAACTTAACTTTAATTAGCTGCCAATTTTTTGTTGAAACTAATAAACACGCTGCACATCGGAGATCAATGGTCAGAGCCCCAAATCTCCTCTTTGTAATTGAAATGTTACTTATGCATCTATTGTGGGTCACTGAGTACATCAAGGTGAAAATCTTGCTGCTTTGTAAACCCACAATAAAAGCTTTTTGAGGCTGAAAGACTGAATGGAAGTAACACGACACGCACGAGGCAAATGGAAGCATTAAAGCAGACTGGTGCATACACAAACCCTAAAACGATTTTCCAATAAGGGCTTATGTCAGGATGTTGACAGCAAAGCCACGCAGAACGCTCAAGCGAACAGATCCAACAAAATATTTCACATTTTTCAGTTCACAGGGCACGTCTGAACTGTGACTCGTGTTATTTAGTTGAAACGAAAGTGTCAAAGGAAATCAAGATAGATGAGAGTATGTGCTGTTTGCGACGCTATAAAGACAGATGCTGAATGAAAAAAAAACTGCTGCAAATTTGTCTCTCTCACCTGCTGGCATCTTCCGCTTTGTTCAGGTCTCTGTCAGGAAGAGCATCCTCCCAGTCCAGTATAGTGCTTATCAGCTTTCCTCTGTTTTAGTAAAGAACACACTAATAAATGGATCATAGTACATTAGTGGTCATTTCAAAAACGTGGTGAAAGCATGTGTTACCTGCAGGCTCTCAGTCCTCTGGATCGTACCACATCACAGTAACGTCCTGTTGGTTTCAACCCCATCACGCCGATCACTTTCTCTCGGACATACTGCCTGGAAAACCAAGAGTCCTACAGATTATGTCTCGGTTCAACAAGATCAGCTTCAGTTTAGTTACAATTCAGAAGAAAAAGCTGCGTACATGCACCATACCAAGGTCCATTTTTACTTATAATTTATGAACTGACAGACGACAACATGATAATACAGACTCAGTGGACACTTTATTAGAGACACAGAAATGCTCTCTCTGGTGTATCAGGGACTCAACGGCATTATGTAGCTGCAAAGTTGTTTATACAGTTATACCTCTGTTCTATTTCATCCCAAAGATATAGAAACACAGTGCAGGTCACTGGAATAAAACAAAATCACTGTCATGTTCCTAGAATCGTTTTGAGATAAGCTCTGTGAATGGGTGCATTATTTAAGTTTGAAAAAGGATAGACTGTGGTGCAGCTGCTCGGCAACAAATAGGCCCGCAGTTAGTTTTAAGGTGCACACAATTACACAAAATTACACCGCAGGCTTTTACCTTAGATGCAAGGCAGGATCCATTATGGATTCATACTGGCACACACCTGATACTGTGCATGCTAATATTAGGTGAAGAGTAATTCAACCTCTTATCTGCATGCTTTATATCTTGCATTGCAGCCACTTGATTTGCTTTTTTTTAATCACTTCCAAAGAGGTGTACATAATAAAATGGCCTAAAACTGAACGTTTGTGGCAGACAGCAGCTTGTAAAGACGAGAATGATCAAATGTAGTTTGGTGGTGTTTGGTGCGTGTGTGTGTGCGCATGCACATACCTGCCACACTTCTCACACTCCTCCACAAACATGTTTCCATGAAGCTCTGATAACATATCCCTAATAAAGCAAGAGGGAGAAAAATCCTCAAAGGCATGAAGATCACAAAGATGATATTCACTTTGATCATTGTCGCCGAAGTTAATGTCGGGACTCTTGAACGCAACTTTTTCCTCACTCCTTCTTTGCAACTCACTTTCTAATAAATATTCTGCAGTCTCATATTCACTTCTGCGTTCCACCTGGCACCTGTGCAGATTAGATCCAACCAGTTTACTTTACCAGTGCGTCTGCTGTCTCAATGATTTCCTCAGAGAACGGCCACTTTGCTGTCCAACCTCGTCTGAAGAAACTGATGGAGGTTAGAGGGAGAGCTAAGAAATGGCTTCCAGGGAAAGCAAGTCTCCCAATATGCATAAAGGTTGGATGTATGCACTGAATGAAAATTTTGATTCTTGGCCTTGGGTTAGTCCAGTATGATTGGATATTCCAGACTCAGACCAAACATTTTCCATTAGACTGAGCGTTATTTGAGCCGTATTTAAAGAGCTACTAATTTCTGGCACTGTTACAACTGTTATCACAAAAGCAGCAGCTTCATATTTAAAAACATTGAGTCACAACCTGACGTGTAACAAATTGACGTGAAACACTTAACAATGTATATATTTGTGTTTATAAAATATTAGAAAGTAATCAAAACAAACTATAACATGGTTGTTTCCTCCTCAATAAGGAATTCACTGCATTTTCTAAATAAGTTCCTCTAAATAAGCCTCCAAATGAAATATATATTAGCATACAGAGAACATTTTTCATTTATATTTGGATCATTTTGTGAAAATGAAGAACTTTTGCTGTTGCCATACAGCATCTGATAGGATGATACATCTTTAAATCTGTACTACTGAATGTATCCATATCAACAATAGATCAACTGACGACATGTAATACGAAAGTGGTCACTCGTAGTCACAACCCCGCAGAGAACTCTATGGAGCATTTCAGAATCTCTCAGCTCCTTGTTTTGGTGAAACTAACAGGTAACGTCGGTATTTTTCAACTTCATTTTTTCTTTCTATGTGACTAACTGGGACAACCTGTTTTGAAATATGTCCAGTATTGAGAAAGTGCGGTGCAGATGAGACAGGCCCACAACATTATCCTAGTGGGCAATTGTGGCCCGTCAAAGTACGCCCAATTTAGTGCTTGTTTTGGATTGTTCTTACAAGAGTCTGACAACGTTGTGGAAAGGATCCCTACAAGGACAGACCTTTTTTAAAGAGTAAGATCCTTTTTATTCAACCAGAAACAGTCCCTATATCGCTCTTGTCAAAGCCACCAGACTCCATTGATAAAAACTGTAATTTTACCTTGCAAAACACAAAGTTGCTGGTAGACCAGAGGGATAAAAAAAATTCAAGGGAGTCTGGTGGCTTTGACGGAAAGGTCTATCTCTGTAGGGATCCTTTCCATAATGTTGTCAGACACTTATAATAAAAATCTGAGCCTGTCCGTGGCAAAAAAAAGCACATTAGTGGACATACTTACAAAACCAGATCCCTGGGTTTAAATACAGCACTCTGCAACTGGATATTGGACTTCCTCACAGACAGACACCAGTCATTATAACTGGTATAAATCCTGCCTGAAAACACATCTTTTTAAACTGGCATATCCCACGTGATCATTCTTTCTCAATCTTTGTTATGTACCCTGATTTTATGCACTGTAATTATAGTTGTTAATTTTTAGTAATTTATTGCTGTACTGTTTTATTATGTTTTGTGAGGTGACCTTGAGTGTTCAGAAAGGCGCCTATAAATAAAATGTATTATTATTATTATTATTACTAGTAAACATAATGTGGCTTATCTGTGATATAAAGCATTGCTCCACGCACAATAACAACCATGATTTGAGTTAGCTACAGAGTGTGTAAAATGCTTCATGTGTGTATATCACGCTTCAGGACTGCAGGCAGCGCAGAGTTACCTGGGGAAGCCTGATCGGACATGTAGGCCATCCACATTCTGGCTGATGAGATACTTGAGGCGCCCGGCCCTCTGCAGTCCCAGGAGGGCCATGTGAGTCAAGCTGGGTCGGGCATCTTCAAATGTGGTGTCAAAGTGAGGGGACTCGCCCTTTTCTTCCAATGTCCACACACCCTTTGGACCCCTGAAACAGAGAATATAGCAATGAATAGGCTGATCGCATGTATAGGATTGGACAGATTGCAATGCAGTGGGTGGCCTGGAGGCATTAGGTGTCTAAAACTGGTGCGTGGGTTTGTATTCATGGATGAGTATTAGCAATCTGATGGGAGGATTTCTGCAAAGAAGTTCTGCCAAGTTTGTGTACCAAATTGACAACATGCTGTGAAATGTTGCAAGCCCACTGGAAATATGGAAAACCACTGAAAAACATTGCATTGCATTGAAATGATTCTTCCACTGCTGGATGATGAGAGAAAACAGAAGCATCAATAGTCTAATATGACAGAAATATCTCTAACAGCATACAGTGACACGTTTTCAGACTAAAATGTACAAAATGTGTAGTCCAATGTGAGATCATTCTGTTCATGCTTCTTTAATAAACCAGTCAATTTTGGGTGTCTGAATAAGGACTGAGGGATGAACACAGCGCTGCTGTCAGTACTGCTGCCGTCTAACACCCTGACAGTTGCCAAGTTACTTCGAGGACACGCAACTTGTCTTGCATCAGATGAGGGAACGCATCCTCAAATGCAGGCACAACAGTCTCATCTCCCGCTTTCTATTTGAACTACATCAATGTGATTCATTGCCTTCTCGCCCAAGACAAGTTCAAAGATGTACCACCATTTGCGGAGATGCATGTATGTCACTTATTTCATGCTTATCACCATGACAAAGATGCTGCAGTAGATGAAAGCCACGGAGGATCTATAAAGCTGGCGTATTCACATCTTTTGGTGTCGTCAATAATAGCAATCATTACTTACTCTCAGCTAAAGCACGAGCATGTGTGTGTGTGTGTGTGTGTGTGTGTGTGTGTGTTTGTGTCCTTGTGGGAGCAGTGGGAATACAATTTGAGATAGTGGGCCTTATGTATTTATAGGAACCTTGGCTTTAATGGTGTTGCCGTCCAAGGTCGAATAATACATGAGTGACAAGCAGACCAATCAAATGTTAAATTTCCATATTAACATCACCAGGCACGTATATATGAATTCACACAAAGGAATGTCTGTCATTCACACCAGAATGAACTCAATGTCTTCCTGAGTAACAAAAAGGCCTCTGTCTTATGTGCAACACCTCAACTATTAGGGCATAATTCTGACACTATAATGGAAGATAACAAAATCAGCCGGGATTTATTTTCAGTGTTTACAAAGAGCTGGATCTGACAAATAATAAGCAAGTACCGCCCCCATCCGTCATGCAGCGGGACTACAAGAGAAACAAGGAGGCTGAGCCAAAAACTCCATGTTTTGTCTACCAGACATAAAAAAATTTAAAAAAAAGGAGGATGTGACAAAGTACAATCTGTTCAAGACTCCCACAAGCAACAGCTCTGTCTCTCTTATTGCTATATTATACAATGTTTTCTTTTCATATTCATTCAACATTTATAAACTACATATTTCGGTTTAGTCTTGATTCAACATTAAGTTAACTGCTTTGGGAAGATATGAGCTCTCAAGACAAGACACGTCTTATGACAATGGGTTGCTCAAAATGACAATAAAAATACGAACTTTCTGCAGCGCTACTTGTAATGTAAGCAGAGTACCTTACAATCAACGTGCCAAGAGAATAACATGGTATTTTGTTAAAAACAGAGTTGAATGAAGTATTTTAAAGAATAAGGAATTTGAAGCGGCATACTATGTCAATGCATATACAGTATGTCTTAGCTACGAAAACCTTTTTTTAATTTTTATTATCTAATCATAAAAGTAGGAGCCAGTGTAATGACAGATGAAAACATTCATGTGACCACTGAAGAGCAAGGTGTCTAGAACAGCTAGGAAAAGCAGATTAGTCCTAAAGAGGTAGACCTTAACTTTTCAGAAATTGAAAACAGGAAAAAACATCTATAAATAATAATATTATTTTATTTTATTATGATGATCCTTCTTTTCAAGGCTGCTAAAAATCTGAAATGGCAATAAACACATTTAGAGTCCTTTCCGTCTCTCCTCCTTCCAATTTCTGATCAAATGTTTGTTCCTCCAAACTCAGCATTTTACAATAGGAATATCTCCACAATAGCACCTATAATCTACAATTCTCATGTGATCAGGAGAGGTGATTGTCAACCTTTCAGAATGGGATACCTTCCAATAACTGCTCATTAGCTCTAATCTCAAACTGTGTTGAGCAGCAGTGGTGTGCTGTGAGATGTTGAAACCGGGTAACAAAAAAACTGCAGGTGACAGCTGTTCATGTTCACAGATATTATGCGTTTGTTTTGTGATTGTTACACTTTGTTATAATGATTTTATGTTATTATGGTCCTCAGGTGTAAATATATTGATAAATTTGTTTCCATCAGTATATGTATGCTTGATATCATTATCTTTATTTTTGCATGGGACAGAGTAGGTAAACTCCATGCTGAAATTTGAGGTCAGTGTTGCTGTGTTCATTGTGTTCATGTGCATGGTTGAGAGAGAAAAGCACTGTCTGTGAGTTTGAGCAGTATAGTGACTTTGTTTGTACCTCACCTGAAATCAGGGATGCCTACTGAGGTGCTGATTCCTGCTCCAGAGTGGATAACCAAGTACTGAGATTCTTTTATTAACTGAGCGAGGGTCTCCACCTTCACCTTCAGCTCCTCAGGACTATCAAAAACCTGCCACAGAGTAGAAAACATCAAGTCAACAGCTGTTGGATAGTGGAACAATCAAATAACACAATATTTCTGAAACATAGCAACTGCTATTTGGTGTAGCAAAGGGGACGGCACAGTTGGTGTCGAGGGGCCCTAGTGGCCAGCTCACTCTTTTAAAGCCAAAGGGTCTTGAGACACACACTACATGCGCTGAGGTGTCCAGGGGCCTGAGGAATCAGCTAACATTTTAAGCACCAAGGGGCATGGGAGCAGTCTGGGGGGCCTGGTGGTTAGCTCACGCTATAAGCACCCTGGGGCCTAGTGACACTGGCGTTCAACTTCCTTCAGAAGTCTGGAGCATGCAACCTGAGGCCACTGGCCCGGCTCATAAATTGTTATATCATCTTGTGTTTCAGTTTTAATGTACTGTCCTTTGCTGTAAGCAAACATGTAGCAAAAGTGTATTACTTACAAATGATATAATTAAAAAAAATCCATCATGCATATGGACAGTGTCAAAGACAATAAAATCTAATTAAAAACCCTGATGAAACCAGCTTGTCTGCCGAAAGGTTTGATTTAACTGTATGAGTGTCTGCATCTCTTGTCTTCTATACCCTGGTTGTTTTTAAATGTTACATGTGTATATTGTAATTGAGCAGAGCTTTTGCTAAACATGTAACAGCTTTGGGAACAGAATTGTATTCTGTCTATAGTAAAGCTTTAACAGAGACTGTTTATCACATCTCAACAGAGGTGGAGAGTAATTAAATATATTCACTCCCATCAATGTACCGTACACTTAATCCATTTTATGCATCTGAATACTTGTGCTCCTCTACATTTCAGAGTAAATTGTTGTAGCTATTGGCCCTTTACTCCTTTATGTGATTTCTGGAGGTAATGTCTCTAATTGTAATCTAATTATGAATGCAAGTCTTACATATAAATGTTTTTCACTTCAACACAAATGCATTTGAATTTCCACTAAAGGCATTAATAAAGATGACGCACTGCTTGAGTCTAAATTATCCAACTATTTACACTGTAGTTAGACAGTGCGCCACCTAGACCAACCACGACAATAAAACAAACTCCTTAACGTTACACATTAGCTAACTATGTAAAACTAATGCAAACCTCGGGAATGGAGTCATTCTAAATCATTCTGTTTCTTCACAACTTTCTATTGTTAGCTACCAATTCCGCATTTTTTCCACAATAAAACATGGAACGCGGGTAATTTTAATTGAGGTATTTCTATTTAAATATTTCAAGTACTTTCTCCACCCCAACATCTTAAAGACCGAACATGAACCTGGGCTTTCTCGGCTAAGTTAACATGTTAGCAGTTTAGAAGCTAAGTATCTAGCTCACGGTATCTTTTACCTCTGGAAGTCCGCAAACACCTTTATCTGCGTACGGCGAGAGCCCAGCAGCATAATCCACAGACATGGCTGTTGTTGGTATCGTATATTTATTATTTTTGTTTAGAAAACTGCTCCTGTATCATAAAGTGGGTGATCTCCCAGGCGGGTTCCTGACGTATTGTGTTGTTTGGGTGACGTCATCACTTAGCGACAACATATGGTGCGTTTAGAGCAAGTGGGAAAGCAGTGGTGGACAGCAAACACAAATTTGAGGAACCTGTACTTTACACCTTTACAAACAAAGCTTTTTTACACACAAAACATATGAAGAGTTTAAAAAATGTGTTTTATACTACAACTGAAACGATTAGTTGGTTCACAGAAAATTTATTGGCAACTACTTTGATCTTTTAAGTAATTTTTCATGCGACATTTTATGGTTCTAGCTTCACAAATGAGAATATTTGCTGCTTTTCCTTCACTGCAGTCGATTAATGGAGAAACTAATCAAAAGCTGAATCTACAATGTAAATTATTATTAGTTGCAGTCCGATCAACCAACAGTAAAATCCTGCTTTTACATTAATGCATGAGTAATAATAATCTCATGATATAATATGTATAGTCACAGGGGACATTTTTCTGCTTTGACTAGGCCTACTTTTACTTTTAACAATTTATGTAGGCTACATTTTCGTCATTATACTTACATACTTTTACCTAAGTCCAGCAATATAAATGTCTTTAACTAGTTACTGAAACGTTCCTTCATCCCCTTTCTTACCTTCACTCCATTACCTGAACTCATGAGGAAAGACTTGCCCCAAATTCACTCATTTTATCTACTAATCAGTCAAAAAACTGTATTTGTGTGTTTTTAATCCATCCATCCATCGTCAACCGCTTATCCTGCGTACAGAGTCACGGGGGGCTGGAGCCAATCCCAGCAGACATCGGGCGAAAGGCAGGGTACACCCTGGACAGGTCGCCGGTCCATTGCAGGGGTGTTTTTAATCAAATTATTTAAATAAACCGGACTGATAGTAGGCGATCTGTAGGCGAATAGGGAGAGGATTGGGTTTATTTGCTATAATAATCCGGCAGTCCAACTATAATGTAGCCATACAGAAGCGGGTTCAGGTGGATGCGGGTCTCTCTTACACTTTCTCCTATAAAGGAAAACAACAGCAGACAAAGAAAGTGCAGCAGCAGCCTGACAGAGGCCGGGTCAGAAGTTAATCAGAGCTTGGAGCACACGTGCCCTTGAATGCTCATAAACTTATTTTTTGCTGTTCTCACTTGATATTATTTTTCAGATATAACCATTTTTTTGTGCAGCAAAATGAGTGTTTATTTGACAATATAATGTCATAATTAAATACATTATTTTAGCAAGTGCCCCTAAAATCGTGCCAAGAAACCCTCCATCTGTCCTCCTACTTGTGTGGGGGGTGGTCTCCCAGTTAAAAATGGACAAATCACAGCTCATGCTGTTTATTAACAGATAACACATGAAAGACTAAAGGAATGCGGTTGTTAACAATATTCAACAAAGAGATAATTATCCAGAAATTATGGAAAGTCTCAATTTTAGATTTAAATAACAAGAAAGACAACAAACATTCTCAAATGTGGGCGTAATTAGTCTCTGTGTCTGTCTGCTTCCTGTTCTATTTTGGTGATCTTCTGTCTCTGGTCTTGGTGTTTTTGCCCTGATTTCTAATGTGTCCTACCTTCTGTTTAATTAACCTGCCTGCTTGTTTGTGTCTGTAGTGTGTCAGTATTCAGAGTCAGTAGCCTACTCTTTTTGTTTAGACACTTACTCCATAAGTTTGTACTCTTTAATGTTTCCTTATCCATAAATATATAAACTCATCTGCGATTGGGTCCCGAACTTTTTTCCCCTGCCCTTGCAGTGCACTCGGCACCCTTCTTGACAGTACAAACTAGCCATTATAAAGCCAGTGAACATGAGGTCGGGTGAATTGTTTGAACTTTGTGTGGACTTAGCTATAGCCATAAGGAGGCTATCTTGTCTATAGCTCAGAAGGAAATATCCTGGAAGCCTTGGCCAAAAAACTCTGAATGGATAATTAGTTTCGTCCACATCTCAGCTCCTCAGCCTGCAATTTTTTACCTGCATGCCTGTTAGCCCCTCGCCTGCTAACAATCAGCTAGCTTGCAGCTGCAAGCCTAATCTCTGGCCTAGCAAGCTTCATCATGGCCTGCTAGCCACAAGGCTGATTTCCATCCTGCTAGCCACCAGTCTCCATGACCAGTCTGATGTATCAAGAGGAGACATTGGCAGCCTCAACCTCTCAGTCTTTGCTGCCCATCTCCACATCCTCATTGGTGCCCAGCTCTTCATCCTTGCCACCGTCCAGTGCTGCAGAGGTCTTGCTGCCTGGTGTCGCAGAAATGAAGCTGCCCAGCATTAGAGATTTTGTTAGCCGGTTCTTACCCGGAGAATAAATGTTCACTGAGTTTCAGCTGTCTAGTTTCTCAGAGACTTTGTTGCCTGGTATCTCAGAGTCTAAACTAACGCGTTTTTCAGAGACATTGCTACCCTGCTCACTAGAGATTCAGCTGGATTGCATCTCATAGACTCAGCTGAACAGTTCCCCAGTGACTTTGCTATTCAGCTCACCAGAAATTCAACTGATTGGCACCCCTGAGAGTATGCTGGCTAGCATCCAAGAGACAATATTGTCCAGTACCACGGAGGTATCCCCAATTCCTGCCTGATTTCCAGTAGTTGGCCCAGCTGACTCCTGCACCTTGTGTCCAGTCGGCAGTTCATCCATCCTGCCACTGCTAAGCTGTTGCAATTTACTGTCCCCACTGCCAAGCCACGGCAGCTCTCAGACTTTGTTGAGCAGCTGCCCCATCCTGTGCCTGCTGAGCTGCATTTGACTTTGACTCCTCTACTACAGGAGATCTCTGTGCCAGAACTGCAGCATTTCCCATTCCCAAAACTACAGCTGCTACCTGACCCTGCTGAGTTCCAGTTAAGTTCTGTACCCGCTGAACTACTATTGACTGTGCCTCCGTGCTGCAGCAATGCTTCTTACCAGAATAACAGCAGCTGCCTGTCACTACGGAGCTCCAGCAAAACCCTGAACCTGCTCCACTGCAGCGTCCTCTTGCTTCTGTCACATAATGCAGATTGCAATCACCCCAGGTATCCCCCGAAAGAACCTCCTGACTTTGCTGAATTGCAGCTAGCTTCTCTGCCTGAGGTCTCCAGCTCCTCCTCTGTCCTGTCTTCAGGCCATCAGCCTGAGGAATCCTGTTCTGCTCCTGTTTCAGCTCTGTTCCAGCCACAGGCCATTCAATTCTGGTCTCTACCCCAGTCTGGCCATCAGCCTGAGAGCATTGCCTCCATTTTCCCGCCCCTGAACACTAACCCTAAACCTGTTTCCACTCTGCACCCTTTCTGACAGGGAGCCTAACTATAGGGACAATTGCAGAAGGGAAAAAAGAAAAATATTAGGCTAACTGTTATCCCCCTTATGTATATAGGACATGGGAAAGGAAATAATCATAATGACAGTGAAACCTTGCCCAATAATAGCCTACATTAATTAATAAACTCAAAACAGGTTGTCAAAATGGGGATTTGAACATTTAATACCAAATCCATTCTGTCGGCTTGCCACAAGGACAGAGAACCTCTAGAGGCCGGGCGGGCAGGAGGCCAGCTTGGACACTGGAGATCAATAACAGAATCCAGTGGCTGGAGTGTGAGACCAGAGACTGGTGACAGCTGCTGCAGTTCAGACGCCAGATATATCTAGCTATCTGGTCAAGGGTGACGCTTAGGCAGTGCAACATAGTGAGCGGCACGGAACGAATTGAACGACCACGAGTTTGAGCAATAGCTGTTCACCACCAGCTCATCAATCGTTTCGTTCAAGGCAAGGTCTGACATGTCAGAATACAAGGCTAAACGAGAAAGACTGAGGGCTCTAAAAACAAACCAGACAATGATGGGTTAGGATGGAGTAGAAGTACAGTGACCATCTTTTATCTCTAGGAGGGTATTTCTTTCCTTGACTCATAGAACATAAGTACCCCACGTCTTCAAGATTACAAATAATAACAACAAAATATAGCTGCAAGCGGCAATGATTGGGATCCAAGTGCAACATTTGACATTTTCAGAGGAGAAGAACAGATGCTTTAAACTTGAAAGATTAAAGTGATGAAGGAATTTGGACTTTGAGATAATTGTGGAAACGCAAACTTGATTTTTACAGAATCACCTTAAGATCAGTGTGTGTCATATGTACCTGACTACTGGGTGAAATGTTCAACCCACCTGCAACATTTTGTGTTTCCAAGTTTTAAAGTGCTAGGGATCCAAATAAAATAGACCCCTTAGACTCTCTATGATCTGAACAGCCCCATTGTTAGGAAATCTGACTTGGTCATGTGGGGATTTGAACCCCATGGTAGGAGACTTACTGACTGAGCAACTGGTGAGAGGATCTTTCCATACACCTTCTCACAAGTTGAGGTAGGGACGTCACATGTGCCAGACCTGGATAGTTTTGTCAGGCTAAACTTAAAACACTTACGAAGTCAAAATACAGGTGAGAAAATTCTGACAAAAATCACACGTCATTCTGCTGGTTTTGAGTGTGTTAACTATTTTGGTTGCATTTGATTCAACACTGGGCAAAAAAGAAAATGTACTAGCAAGATACTGAATATCACTGCAGACTCACCGTTTGACCGATTTAAAAACCCTTTGAAACACTCAATGTCTGCCATCTAGAGAATGTCTATGTTAATTTTGGTAGCGTTTGAAGAAAGACTTGTGGAGATATACATGTTAATTGAATTTGCATATTCTGAAAAATACAGAGTAATAGACTTCTGAATTTACCGTAGATTGCATTGAGGCAAAGGTTTGTCACATATCAGTGGATGTGCTGAAAGAATTTCAGCTCTCTAGGAGGCACAGGTGTTTTTCTTAGATTTTTTGAAGTGTGAAATGAGAAATGTCTTGAAATTTAAATTTGTTGTAATAAGCCACACACACTTTGAGCAATCATTACCAAATTCATGCATCAACTGAGTAGTGACCCTAGATCGTACGAACCGAATTTTGAATATCGAACCGAATATCCCAGGACTGCTCAGCAAAGCTCGGACCGAGCATCT
Organism: Micropterus salmoides; assembly: GCF_014851395.1. Classification (NCBI taxonomy): domain Eukaryota; kingdom Metazoa; phylum Chordata; class Actinopteri; order Centrarchiformes; family Centrarchidae; genus Micropterus; species Micropterus salmoides. The sequence goes on along the minus strand of NW_024042746.1, from coordinate 6,622 downwards.
TAACAGACACTTCAAGTTTGGTTACAATAGCTTAAGCCAATTTTGATTTACGAGCATTTATGTAAAATTGTACAAAAAGACAAACGTGAAAATTTATGAAAAAAAAAAAAACCCCGTCTAGGACGAGTTCGCAAAAATAGGTTACAAAAAGTCCCAGAATTTGAAATTTTTAGAGCAGATCATTGAAGCAATGATGCAGATGAATCCAGAGATTAAAATGAGCATCCTGCTTGGATCCCTAATCAAGACCAAAAAGGGTTAGAAAGAGACACAAGAAAACACCCAGATATCACTTTAAAAAACCTGTTGTCGTTGGCTTTGTATCTGAAATGCTTTGATAGGCCATTTTAGTTGGCTATGAGCAGAGAATAGCTCTCTTGTACTTGGTATGTCTTAAGACAACAGACAATGGCGTGTTTAAACAGTGTTCTTTAAAAAAAAGGGACATGCAGGTTTTATTGGGACATGCTGTAATATTTGAATGTAAGAAAAACCAGCAACCCCCCCGCTGTTTAAAGACTAAGTAGTCCTGCGTAACTACTATCAACCTTAATTTTGATTCTGACCTACAGCAACAACAAACAACACACTTTGGTCATGACTTCACTTCATGACTCCAAGCAATTCAAGTCCGGGCATATTTTTTTTCCAATAAATCTTTATTTTTCAGTTTTAAATAGCCGAAAACAAAAAGTAAACACAAGTGAATAAAACAATATGGTGATCATTCACACAGCTACATGTGCATATCAGTTATGGTTCCTGTAAAAGCATAAACCAACTCTGAAGACCACCTAAAAGAGGAAAGTAGTTGCTTGTCTTAATTGTTTTGTTCATTATCCTGAGAAATTCAGTATGAAGTCCCAATTTCAGTAAATGAAACAATCAATATTGCTGATGCAAAAAACACACACAGGACACCATGCACTCTAAAAATTATATCAAAACCCGTCCACTCGCCGCTGACACAAAGAACTGAAATGAAAAATAAAACATGGCGGCCTTATTCTTTCACTTCCAGGGACTTCCAGGGCTGAAACACTTTGATAATCCTGACTGATACTGCAACAACACCTTTTGACAGACACTTTTCCTACAGAAGCTTTTTTTGCCAGTAAAATCTAATAATCTCATCACATAAATCATTCTCAAGCAAAGATTGCAGGCATAATGTCTAAAAATAACAAAGCTTGTGAGAGAGCAAACAAAGACAAGAATACAACAAACGCTCATAAAATGTTTTGGGCTTTTTTCTTTTTCTTTTTTTTTTTTTTAAGTTTACACTGTTTTAGGTCTGTGGCTCCGTCAGGCCTCTCAGAGAGCAAACCTGAGGGAGAGATACAATTCTGATCAGTAATTAGTTCTGCCCCCCCCCCCCCCCCCCAACCCCAACCCTGAAAACTTGGTCATCCTACAAGACTCTTAAATCTCAGCTACTTCAAATAACATAATCCCACACTCAAAATGACAGAGAAACACATCCAACAGTAACCAGAAGAAACACAGCAAAGATTTCAATTTCATGTTACCAAAAATCACATGAGGATTTGACCCACTCACTCAGCTCGCCAGACGGTCCCTCCAGACACAAAGTTGCCTGGGATCTCCATCATCGCAAGTCTTTCTTATCATCAAGCATATAAATGGATCATGATGTAAGTCCACAAGTAAAACGGACAAAAAGCTTCCAATGATGTTCTGGCATGCACAAGAACTTTGAAAACATTGTCCCGTGACATCCCGTTCAGTCGAAGTGAGACAGACTGTGAAACTTGGAAAAATCTTATTCAAACGTATTTGCAGTAGACTGTTCAACAAAAACAAGCTGCTTGAAGTCCTCAATCTTCTGTCAGCCAGTCACTGAGACCGACGACTGGTGAGCAACACCCAGTTACAATTAGGGAAAGAAAGATATGCAAGAGAGGCTGAGCAAAGTTTGGAAGTGTTTGCACCAAATGTTGCTATTGTTGACAGTGGTATTAACCCCACAATACCATAGACTATACAGGGGCCTGAACAACTCAACAGGATTAAGTGATGGAAGGTATTCTCTCAAAGTAAGGTTTTAGGTGATAAAGAAAACGATTTGCAAAATTGAAGAAACTGGTGATTTTGTGCTGGTGCAAATCTTACCAGGTCTGACCGTTCCACAATGGTGCATTCATTTTCACCTCCAAAAAGGATCTAGAGGCTCAGGAAAAAAAACAAACAGCTCTTTTCATTGGTTTAGGAGTGGGAAGCTTCAAATCTTTCTTGGTGGTCGACCAAGAATTTCTGGCCTCCCAGACAGAAATAGCAGGTAGCACACGTCAGCGAGATCGGGTTGTCCTGTCAAAAAGCACGTCACGACTCCTCGTTTCCTGAGTCATCCTCATCGTAGCAGCAGTCGCCGTCGCCGTCCTCCACATCGTCGTCGTCATAGTAATAGTCGTAGAAGAGGTCGGAGCCTTCGTCGGGGGCCGGGGCGCGCGTACGCACGCAGTACTCGGCCAGTGTGGTGGGCACCTTCACTCCGTCGCGCTCAGCTTCCGCCTTGGTGGCCAATACCTGTTTCCTGTGGGAGAGAGATTTAAAAAAGAACACATCATGAGTCGAGACTGACTCTTGAAAAAGAGGTTCTTCTACGCTTGTTAGAAAAGTTTTGGATAGGGACAATATCGAAGTGCGACCGTTTACCTGATGATCTCTACGTACTCCCGGTCCTTGCCCTTACTGTCCCTCCATTTGCGGTACATGACAGAGGCATCCACATTAGCAGGAGAGAAGGTGTTTGGTTCATTCAGCAGCGAGATCACACTAAGCAAAATGGTCCTGGAAGCAAAAGCAAAGGTAAGTGGCAAGTGTTAACCCTAACATACTCCATAAATACGTGGTGTGGCCAGTTTAAACAGGATATAAACCTGTTATTATTTAATAAACAAATGAGGAATATTTAATCTACCCTCTCTCTCTCATATCAGTTTTCTTACATTCTGCATTTTACGGGTGCTAAATGGAGCTATGTGAATCAGGGCTGTAACTAAGGATTCATTTCCTTTTCAATTTATCCGGCGATTATTTGGTCAACATTTAGTTTATTTTATTTATTGGTTATTTATTAATTAATAAAAATAAATTGTGAAAAGTGACTGTCAAAATTGCCCTGGCCCCCGAACTCGCCCATTTAAATGTTTTGTTCTGCCCAACCAACAGTCCAAAGCTTACAACCATAAAAGACCAAGAAAACCAGCACATATTCCCAGTTGAGAAGAACCAGAACCATCCATGGCCTATACAGTCCAATACAATCCAGTACAACAGCTCTCCCACATATTCCACCTTTGCAAAGCTTATAATGGCCAGTTAAAACTTTCAGAGAAGTGTTAATTTAAGTGTTAAGTGTTTATACCTGAGGTTGTAGTTAGTTGTGGTGGTGTACTGGACTGTGCAGGATTCCAGTGTAATGCAGTGTAAGTGCAATGCAAATGACAATTTTTCCACAACAGACATTTTGACTTGTAAAAGCAGAAAAAGCACAGGTGATATTAATGACATAAATTAAAAATGCATAATAGCAGAGCCCTGCATCTCTAACCTGGACCACCTACACGGCACGCAGCCAGTAGTTATATCTGTGCAATTAATCCTAGGCAAGTCAACAAGACATCATTATTGCCTGTGTGCTTCATTCACATAAATACTATTAAAATTTAACCAATTTAATTCCCACGTTTGTACACTTATTCATAAAAAACAACAACAACAGCAAAACAAAGCCTTGGTCACTTTGGTCATATAGCAATGTAAACGTATCCTATTGTTTATGTATGCTTGATATAAGAATCCAACATAATCTCATTTTGTTTGTGACTGAATATTAAGTGGGTTCAGTACACGTGCCGCTTTTATTTTTTAGAAGTGATGGAGGGTTTCCTAATGTATTGGCCCTTAACAAATTATTGCTTAATACATTATTTGGAAGAACTTGATACAAATCCAATAAAGCACTTGTGAAATATTTCACTTTTTACACTGAACTGTCACGCCCACACAATTATTGCACAACAAACCCACATACAAAAGGGAGCTGCCTGATGACAGCACCGGACAAAAACAGATCAAATTACGCATGTGGGTCTGAATACCCAGATATGAATTCAGTATTCTTTTTTTTGGGACTTCTGAAGGAGACTCCACTGAGGACAGATGTCATGTTCTCAGTGTGAGACAGGTCTCGAAGGGACTGAGAGAAGACAAAGACAGCAGGTGCCCAGAAAGGAGACACACATACGCGGAGAGATAATGAGGGAGATGCTAACCGGACATTCTGGGTGGGATTCCATCTCTCTGAAGGCAGCTCTCCACTCTGCGGGTCGTCCACCGGAGGGTGCAGTATGGAAATACACACATCTCCATTCTAAAAACAGAGGGAATCAACTCCTTTCAATGTGACATCCACCATATAACCAATTTGAATTAAATTAAATATAGTGATAAAGGTTACAAAGGCATATATTTAATATTATAAAATAGAGTCACGGTATGATACTTTACCTCATAGATGTTTGGATGCCACATCTTAGTGAGGAATCGGAAGGCAGGTGGGGAGTATGGGTAGTCAATAGGGAACTTGATGCGAGCCTGGGGATACAAAACAGGTCTTTACCATGGTTTTTACATGCGTCTGTGCTCTGTATTACTACAATAAGACTTTTACTGATTTCATATGGTGCGGTCATGCCAGTAGTGCAGTAAACTATGTTTCACATCTTGATTATGTTTTTTAAGAAAACATGCATGGTTTCTACATTCTCAAAAAAAACTTAACAGCTTTAGTGACCCTGAAAGCTTTACAAGTATCTCATTTAATGTGTTCACACAATATCACTGTACGGTATGGCAACCAGATCGGTAAATTCAGAAGCAAGCTGGCAACTTAGGATTGTCAATGGCCATCAAATTAATCACAGGACAATAGAGCCAGGTGGGGGCTCTGTCTGTGCATATCACAGAGAAAGCTACACATCTAAACTCTTGTAGGTAGGATGGATTTTGTTACAAATAACATTTAAAAAGCAATTTATCCCAAGGGCAACTGGCTTGCTCAATTCTTATAGTGTATGTTTTCTTTTTTTCTTTTTTATCAGTTGAAGAATTCATACCGTCAGTGCCGTTATGCGTGTTTGAATGAACTGCCAGATACATTTTTTTCACCTTTGTGGACAATAAAGTTGTTATCTATTCTTACCTTAAAATACCCCCCCTCATAATGAGTGTTTGGCGGTCCGAAAATGGCCACTTCCCAGTTGTACATATCAGCCTCGTCCACCAGCGTTATTTTGAATCCCTCGACAGGCTGCTCCTGAAGGCTCTTCATTTCCAACATGAGTGCTTTCTGTGAACTGGCTACATGAGATGAGTCGTGTTGCGCCATACTGAACTAGGTTAGCTCTCAAGATTAACGTTATCTGCAGTCGACAGCTGATGGTTTTGTTTACACGAACACGGCTAGCCTAAGTAGCCAAACAACTTACTGACACTGAAAAAAAACAACTTGTGTGTTTTCGATGTTCGGAGACAATGAAACAGGCCAAACCAGCCAGGCTGCGCACAAACCAAACAAAGGTTGCGACGATTCGTTCCCAAGTCAGATTAATTATTTACCAACGTCAACACTCAGACATGGGTGAATTGGACAAATCATTGTCGGTGACCGGCGCCTTCAGCTTTAGTAGATTTACCTGGCAGGGCGGCCACGGATATAAGCCGTAACCTAAATCTACTGATAGCTGCTGGCTAATGTAAGCTAGCTAACAAGCTCTACCTTAGCGACCAGCAGAAGACGAGTTTACCGTGGAGCGAATAGTTTATAACTTCCTGCGAGAGCCAGGTTAGAAAATAAAACACAACTATTAATCTAAAATTCTAGCAAACTAAAACTCTAACGGTAATAACCAGAAATGTAGTTGATATCGCCCTAACAGAAGACTGGGTAAAGAAGAATGTTGCTTAAAGGAGTCCCCTCTCCCCTCTACACAGGCAATAGCGCCTTGTGCAGTCTGGGATTTGTAGTCCAGTGTTCATCTGTAAACATTACTTTTAACCCTGAAAGCAACCAAGACGCCACACAATGACATAACAAAATACTTGGTTGTAATTACGAAAAAATAATCTTTGGAAGTTGGTTGAGTTGTGAACGTGACTTTTTGAAATATTCATTCACGAGTAAATTTAGACAACTACATTTGCCAGTAGCGTGACGTCATGAAAACACGAACGTTGTTTGTGTTTCTGAAAAGCAGCCCTGACCTACTTTCGCTCTCAAATTATTTTAACACAATAACACATGTCTGCCATGTTAATTTGATTTACGGTGTTCAGTGTTCTATAAAAACTGCAGTTAAGCAAAAGATAGGTATTTGTACGTTATTTCCCCAAGTTTTACTGGTGACGTTTACAATATACGCCATTTTTAGAAAGCCCCTTTAAGATGGCTTTCTGCCGCCTGAGTAATTAATTTTTCAAAACCAGGCAATTTAACGCATTGCTTTCAATTATCAATATCAACTTTATTTTATAGCACACTTAAACCAAGGTGCTTTGATAAGGGTTTTTAGGGTCGTGAATGTTTATTAACTTAATT
>NW_024042745.1:0-20048 GCF_014851395.1 Micropterus salmoides | reverse complement strand
TGACCATAATAGCATGATGATAGCCCCTCCCAAAGAGGATTGTTAACTATCAGAGGACTTACATTAGGCAGAGAGGTTAATATTCTCCATGTGTTGGAAGAAGAAATGGTTTAACAGGCCAGCCTTCATTTGGTGTGAGTGAAAAAGACTTTACCGGCCAAATGACTGGGTTTTGTGAATGTAGCCTCCTGTGTTAACACCTAAAACAAAAGTGCCATCTTTCTCTCTCTTCTCTTGTGTAGAAAGCTGTAGAAGCGGTGCGAGCTCTGACACCCACCAGCTCCCCCCTGTCCTCCCCTAGCAAGCATGGTGATCGCTTTATTCCCTCCCGGGCTGGAGCCAACTGGAGTGTCAACTTCCACCGCATCAATGTGAGTCTGCTACAATACACTGAGGACTTTGCTGTCTTTCCTATGAAAGTGTTGTCAAGATCAGTGTTGACTATGGCTTATAAGGAAACATATTATCTGTTAACATTTTTCTTTTGTCTGTAAATACACAGCAAGTGTAAATGTGTGGTTGAGAGTGATCATTTATTTGATTGTCTGACATAGGAAATTGAAAAGTCACACAATCAAAACAGGAAAACCAAAGATGGTACAACAGACAGCAACAAAGGTAAACAATCCACCTTCATACCAATAGACTGGACAAATAACAAAATATTGTGTTACAGTTTCTTGTAATATGTACATTAAGATTTACATTTAGCAACATGCAAGGTAGTTATGTTTAGGACTGCAACTAACAATTTTTTTTAAATTAACTGATTTATTGTTTTTTCTATAAAATGTCAGAAAATAGTGATAAATGCCGATACAATGTCCCACAGCCCAATTTGATGTATTCAAATTGCTCCTTTTAGTTGGCAAACTGCCCAAAGATATTCATTTTACTGTCATGTTACAAACAAAAGCAGGAAATCCTCACAGTTGAGAAGCGGTAACAGAATATGTCAATACTGGATATTTGAGACTGATAACAATATTGATATTTGAGAGTTTAAGAAATATTATTTATATTTATATTATCTATCTGAATTTTTTAATATATAAACATTTTGTGTCAGTGCTCTCTAGTGGACAAAATATGTAATAGAGACACTGTTTCTAAACTATCTGAAAACATATCTTTGACATTTCTGTATCAGTTTTTTGTTACTTATTGGCCAACCTCTTCCTCAGTATCCATACATCTGTGATGATTGGTCGGGCTCTAGTTAAAGTGCCTCATAATCATGAAAGAAATTCACAGGCATCGGTCTGCTCTGGTCAAACTGGATCATTTGACCATCTCTTGTTTACTAAGCCCGGGCAGGTTCATGGAAACTGGAGATAAGGACTAAACAAAGCTTAGTGAAAAATTCTCCCTGATCTTTAGAGATGTGAGACAGACCTAAGAAATTGCAGAGGGAGCAAAGTGTTGGAACTTCAGAATTACGACAGCCTGGTTTGATTTCCCCGCTGTCTCTTCTTCTGCCTTTAGCGGATGGTCTGGCTTACTCAGCTCTGCTGAAGAACGAGCTGCTAGGAGCGGGCATAGAGAAAGTCCAGGACCCCCAGTCAGAGGACCGCCGTCTGCAGCAGTCCACTCCTGCCAAGAGGAGCCTTTTTAGTGTAAAAACAGTTAATATGGCTGTGGCTTTTGATATATTCGTTTCATGGGGAGTTTTTCCTGCATCACCAATCATCTATTTTTGTTGTGTGTGTGTAGTATTCTGTAAGTGCGAAGAGGGCTCTGCCAGAAGAGGATGGAAACACAGTCTCTCCATATTCTCTGTCACCTGTCAGTAGCAACAGGTAATATTTTATACTTGTCATTCCTCAAATTTTATCTCCTCCATTTAGGAGAAAGCAGCATTCCATTCCTTACCGAAATTGTGTTGTGCATCGCAGCCAGAAACTGTTACGGTCGCCAAGGAAACCTACACGCAAAATATCAAAAATTCCCTTCAAAGTTCTGGATGCTCCAGAGCTTCAGGATGACTTCTACCTCAACCTAGTGGACTGGTCCTCTCTGAATGTGCTCAGTGTTGGCTTGGGCACCTGTGTCTACCTGTGGAGTGCCTGCACCAGCCAGGTATGTGTTATCTGTTCGTTGAGTGCATTGAGCAAAGCAGCGAGACAAAGAGGCAACCAACAGAGGCTTCGCTGCAGTTTAAAAGAAAAGATCTTAGACTATATAAGTATTTATATCTCTCAAATAATGGTTCTAATCACATTGGAGCTGTCACTGTTGATCTGTTTTTCTTTCCCCTCCATCTTTTTAGGTGACACGTCTATGTGACCTTTCTGTAGAAGGGGATTCTGTAACATCAGTGGGCTGGTCAGAGAGGGTGGGTTTCTCTGCCCTCTGTTCTATTTTCAAATTGTGGTCAGGTTACATTAGAAAAACACCAACTTCAAATAAGGTTGTAGTACAGCCTGCTTACCAAACTCCATTCATATTTTTACTGATTAAGTACAGAATAGCTGATCTGATGAAGATCCATCATCCAAAAGGACTTTTATAATAGTGCTTATAGTATTGAAATGATCTTAATAAATATGCAAATGGAGTTTTGGTGTGCATGCTCCTGTTCTTTATTTTTTTCTAAATGCGGTTTGGAATCATTGATATTCAAAGTGTGCTTTCCATTTTTAGGGTAACCTGGTGGCTGTGGGGACTCATAAGGGCTATGTACAGATCTGGGATGCGGCAGCAGGGAAGAAGCTCTCCGTACTAGAGGGACACACAGCCAGAGTAGGTGAGTTGAGAGGCTGGGGAGACGATTGCAGGAGTGAAAGATTACAACCTTCATTCATTTTCACACTGTTGTTTAGCAACATCTCTCATTCATGGTCAGTGAATCATCTTCCGTTTGGTGTCATCCTGTGCTGCCAGGTGCTTTGGCATGGAATGCCGACCAGCTGTCGTCTGGGAGCCGCGATCGGGTGATCCTGCAGCGCGACATCAGAGCCCCACCTCTCCAGTCTGAGCGCCGTCTCCAAGGACACAGACAGGAAGTCTGCGGGCTCAAGTGGAGCACAGACCACCAGCTGCTCGCCTCAGGTGGAAATGACAACAAGGTATGTAGACAGAATCTCACCAGTTTGTCTGTGAGCTACACGTTCATATTTATTTTTTCATAAACATCACAAACTTGCTCCAACCTGTTGCCTGTAGTTACTTGTGTGGAACCACTCCAGCGTCCTCCCGGTGCAGCAGTACACGGAGCACTTGGCTGCAGTGAAGGCCATCGCCTGGTCTCCCCACCAGCATGGCTTGTTGGCTTCCGGAGGCGGCACCGCTGACCGCTGCATCCGCTTCTGGAACACTCTGACCGGCCAGCCCTTACAGTGCACAGACACCGGTTCTCAGGTCTGCAACCTGGCCTGGTCCAAGCACACTAATGAACTGGTGAGTCATCTGAAGATTTTGATTTGAACAGTTCTGCCTTTTGTAAATGCAGGCAATGGTGTATTACAGAAATGTACAAAGTTTTTGTGAATATTTAATCTTTGCTAGCCATGCACACAGAATTTTAGATGTTATGTTTTTATAGTATAGTTGCTATTTGTGCACTGTAGTAACTCTGTAAATCTAGGTGGCTTTGTTTTTGATTTCACAGTTTACAGGCACAGTTCCTTAACAATGTTCCTTTAAGTCTGGGATCAAAATGTAGAAAACATTGTGTTCTTTTCTGCAGGTCAGCACACATGGTTATTCCCAGAACCAGATCCTGGTGTGGAAGTATCCCTCTCTCACTCAAGTGGCCAAACTTACTGGACATTCATACAGAGTACTCTACCTGGTCAGTATGTACTGTGTGTATTTATGTGTCCCAGAAGATTACATAAAACTATGGGTGATGACGATGATGGGATTTTTGCTGGGCTCTGTACCAAACAAGCGTGTTACCTTATGTCTGGAGAATATGATTTGTAGGCTGGGGCACCTCCACAGCACCACAATGCTTCATTTAAAGGTTCTGTAGAATGCTCCTCTTTCTGAGCACTCGATTGTAGATCCTGTATCTTTAAGCCCCCCTCCCTGAAAGCCCACTTGCTTTTGATTGACCAACTTCCCCAAACACAGAAGAGGGGTGGGCCTGAGCAGCATGCTGAAACAAGGCTTGCTATGCGAGACTAGGCCTCACTGATGGGGTTGTGTTGTTGTTAGCACCTTTTAACATTACTACAGAAGCACTGGACCGTTGGTTCAGAGCCAGCTGACAACAGCAGCTACAGTTAGCAGCTGCTAGCGGTTTGCAGCCTGTAGTGTAAGCAACAAGTAAAGCTATCTGTCCATCAGGGAACTTCATAAAACACAGAGTTGAGGCGGATCAGCCAGAGGACATCCGAAGGAAAACCAGAAAATATTTGCCTTTCCTTCACAACCGTAAACACACTTTCTGTGAGACATACTGCACTGCACAATATACAGCTGTGGCTCTATGAGCTTGTATGAGCGCTGGAAGGTGGGCTGGACTTTGGCAGTGTAAACAACCCAGATGTTGCGTAACATCTAGCGCTTGTTGCCATTCGGCCCCCTTTTTGGGGGGTATTTTGCGAGATTTACAAATGAAAGGGGGAAACGATGGAGAGTGAGGCTCACGGTATATCAGTTACATGCGCTCTTTTTATTCAACTATGCCAAGGGAAATAGTTTTCCATTCTACGGCACCTTTAAAATGGTTTGTTACATATTTTACCTTTATCAAACAATTGCAGCTCCTGCTCCTGGCCATCTCACAATTTCGATAATATTTCAATTAATTGTTCATCCCTAGTTGGAATTAATTTGATTATTGATTATTATTATTATTATTATTATTGAAATTGATTATTTAGTTATAGACTCAATTATTTCATGTTTCATGTTGCACATTTAGCTGTTGAAGTTTGGTAAAAATGAATACAAAAAAATAATTATTATAGAGAGGTTGCGATGGAGCAGTGGATTAGACCCCTGTCTTTGATTCCCACTGCAACACATCCATTAAATAAGTTATTTTCATGGGTGCTGCTTTACTTTCCATGTTAGAGCCGGCGCCAGTTTAATCGGGGTGTCGGGTTGTCTCAGTATATTTTCCTGCTTTTTTGCCCTTCATGCTTCCAATCACATTCCGCTTTTTGTGCTTGCAGTGTGCCGGTATTCACCGGTAGTGTTACTTTACATTTTACTCCTTGGCCTACCGGCAACAGGGCTTTCCTCTGCCCTATCCATATCAGGTTTGTTGGGCACTACGTGACGCTCACCTGTTCCTGTTCTCGCCTGCCTGCTAATCTCCACAGGGAGATCGGAAGCCTTTCATGGAGCCGTGTGCATAGTTGCTCGTCAAATTTCGTGAACCAACCAATCACAGTCTGGAATAGGAAGGACATTAAAAAAAAAGGTTGAGGTGCTAAGCAGATTTTAGAAATGTTGAGCTTTTTGTTCTATATGCATGTTTGTTTGTTTTTTATTATTGACAAGTTACTACTTTAACATTTTTCTTGCATAATAATTTAATGACTGAAAACAACCCACAAAAATTAAACTGCTGTTTTGTCCAACTGGAATTAATATTATAGGCTACTAATGGTAAGCTATAGTAGCCTGTACTATTATCTGAAATTATAATGAATACTCAAACATTAGCACTAATCAAACCTTAACCACTGTGGTGTAGGCTAATATCAGAGAAAGGTTTTATTAGTGAAACAGCTGAATGTCAACTAATAACCTCTCTGTAGGCAGATTATCCAAATCAAGTGTATCCTGTAAATATATTATTACACTATATATATATACTGTATAATATTTTACTTTGTATTTAATATTTATTAATACACTAACTTATACCTTTACTCCTCCTGGTTGTGGATATAATTTGTTTATCAAATAGTCAGAAATAAGAAGAAAATGCATAGATTTCGGTCATAAGGTAACTCATTGCCTGTACTGTATGCGTACCGATCATGATTACGGTCCCGTGAAGTCACCCACCGAAGGCCCATTCTGAGCCAGGAAAAACCCTGGTTCAGTGTATAATAATGAGTTTATGTGCAGGCCATGTCCCCTGATGGAGAGGCCATTGTGACGGGAGCTGGAGATGAAACACTTCGGTTCTGGAACGTCTTTAGCAAGATGAGGTCCACTAAGGTATTTACGTTTCAGATCCCTTTTTCTGCGCTGGTGTCTCTTCCATTTGTTACATCCCTTCCTGTCTTTGTCTTACCTTCTTCTATTATCTCCCTCCCTCTTTTAGGAATCCGTATCAGTGCTGAACCTCTTCACCAGGATCCGGTAGTAAGCACACCTCTGTACTGTGAGGGAATAAAGCTGGGAAGGGAATTTTTCTTTGCATGCATCAAGCTGTAAATGGGCCCCTTCTTTGAGTATTCACCTCAGTAGTCTACAGAGGCCCCCCCTCGATTGCCCTTAGTTATTTAGCCAAGTTGTAGCTGGAGGTGGGAGGGAGCTGGAGAGGTGCACAACCTGAGTGTCGAGGGCAGAGGAGATGCATACGTTGGTACAGTATTCCACTTCCTCCTGAATGATGGAGTCACTGCCTCCGCCAGAAGACCAGAGACCAGAATTTTTGGCATTGTTTCTTTCCCTGTGTGATTTATGTTTTGTTTACAGACTGACGTGCTTACCTGCCAAATATTAAGTTTGTCCCTTTGAATGTCTATTTATTTTAATTTGTTTTGGGTTTTTTTTTACATATTTTTAACATATATTCTTACTAGTGTGTTTGTTTCGAAGGCGTGTCCTTTTATGTGCATAACAGCAGTTTTTTTGGTCTTATCTGTGGAATTTGGCTTTGTTCACGATTGCAGAAAAATCCAAGTTTGTCTTTTCATTTTACTGAGAAATAATGTTTCATGTACACTGATAACAGATTACATAATCCTGTGCCGTTTCGAGAACAGTTAATGTTTAACAAGGATTGGATGAATGGGCCTGATTTTCTTTTTTAAAATCTGATATTAAGTACATTTTAGTCTAATGATATTAAGCTGTATTGGCTCATTGTTTCATAATCTCTCAAGAAAAATGTCATAATGTGGTACGGCACATCTTAGAATAAATATCTGGCAACACTGTACATTAGAAAAATTGCAAATGAGAAGATTTTCATGTAACTTTTCCCTTGTGTTGTTTCTCTACTTTCTTAAATGTAAAATCAGGCGAGGAAATTTGGAATGAAAATTTTGGCTCATTTTGGCTTATCAGTGTAGTTTGTAACAGCAACTCAAGCAGACGGTGAAAACATTTGGGATTAAATCAGTGAAATATTGTTCTGTGCAGAGCTTCTGCTTTGTGCTGCGTCTGCTAAGATATTCAAGCTTAAGGCATTTGTCTTTTGCTTCACACAATTTCTGTATTGAGCACTCATGCTCTTGTACTTTTTTTTTTTTTTTTTTTAATATGAAAAAAAGATTTCATATCTGCAACATTTCCCCAGTTTGAATGTTTGAGTCAACAAGTGTGCCACATTTAAATGAATGCTATTTATTTGTGTTTTGTAAAAAGGTTCTTGTACAGAAATGGCATGTTTGTTTACTAATGTTATCTGAGGGAAGTTGATGGGCAGTTTCTCTGCTAAACTATAGAAATTTATTTTAATGCCACTTCAAAATCAAGACAATGCTGCCAACTTGAATAACAAAAAGAATGTTAAAAAAATATTTCTGTACTGAGAGATAAACATCAATTAAACGATCATATCTTGTACCTTGTGTCGTTGCTGTTTTATTGTCCAATAACTTGAGAGTAGACCCTCTATAAAATCAGTCTGCTGCTTTGAAGAAAAAACGGGGCAGTATTGTTATATCAATATAAAAGCTTTCTTGAAGAGTACGGTTATTTCATAGGTACTAACTGCTATTTGCTGTGCAGCCAAAGCCTGATATATATTATTCCTCTGAGCCACAGTGCTCCAGAACTATTAAAAACATGAATGAGCCACCCTGCTGCAGTGGTGACATGCTCCTTTGTTACCATCAATGCAGGCACTGTAGTTTACTTTCTGCTACCCTAAATATTCACTAGAGAAGCAAATGTGTTTTTCTCTGCAGCTGAAAATAGTTCTCATCAAATGCCCTACTTATTACTGTTTAAATTGTTTGCTAAAAACTACAGTGCCCAGCTGTTAGAAAATGATTTGCCTTTTTAAAAAAAGAAATGAAACTTGTGACCCATTTTTAAAGATTTACATCTTCACCAGTGCCATACAAGGTAGGGAAGTCGACTAATGCATTGTTGGTTTTAGTCTTTTCATAGGATTTAAATAGTATATCGCCACACTTGTGTTTTAACTGTTCTTGAGTCCATTTTTAGATTTAAAATAGGTTAATATGAATTACGGCTTCCTTTTGTTGTGTTTTCAAGAGCACGGAAAGAGCTCCAAATGTATTTATCTCTTTCATTGATCAAACAGCACCATTTTGGGGTCACATTCTGTAAAGTAAAACATTGTTGAAACGAAATATGACACTCACTCAAATACATGAGCTTTGTTTGTTGTCATACTTAATTATACTGTTAATTCTGTGCAATATAACTAAAGTTTGGTAAATATTAAAGGGGGGTTGGATCTGGTAATTGTGAAAGCATATAATTCACATAGTGTACATAATGATCTGTATTTATTAGGCGTTCTCCACTCACTTATTCTGGCTTTCCTTTAATTGATTCGTTAAATAATCACCCATTTGAAAACTTTTAACTAGTGGCTTCCTGTGTTTCTGTCCAAATTCAACGTGAACACCAGAGGGAGCCATCTTTTGAGCAGTTCCAAATCAGAGCTACGCTGATGCTGTCACACCCATACAATCAACTATAAACCCTGTTACCTTTAAGGTGAGAATTATATCCATTGACTGTCAACAATATTGTTGCTATGAGGAAGGTTAAACATCCCAACAGACCCCTAACATTGTGTCAAGTTTCATTTTCTCCTCAGAGTGAGAGCTTTGGACAGCCAGAAAAAATCCTGTGACCTAACCTTGTTCCCTGGAAGTCTGCAAATTTTCATCATATTACCAGTGCAGCCCACACAGGCATAGTTTTGACCCGGGGCATGAAAAATAATGAATGTTCACTGCCTCCCAAAGCTCCCACACCTCTGCTTGTGCCCTGTGGCCTTCCCAAACTCACTCTTACACATTTAAGCAGCAAATGGATTTTCATCAGCGTCAACAACAGCTGAAGGGTCTAAATACACAAAGAAAAAAGGGATCTTAAATGATTCTGCTCTTGTAGTTTTTCTATATATCTACAGATAGAACTCAGAAAATGGCTAATAGTTAATACATTGTTGGATATAATATCTTCTACAAAATAATGAAAAATACCATTGCTGATTTAGTGTCTAGTAAAGGTCTTCTTTTTTGTGTGTGTTTGTTTTTCTGTGATGAAAATCAGCTACTGTACCCTATGTGACTCAGCTTCTCTTAACGCCATAGAGCCCAAGCCTTTTTTCCCTTCATACACTATTATAATATCATCTAAATAACATGCATAGTCCATTATAGTGATCAGATAACTCATCTGAATGGAAGACATTCAACACAGTCTTCCAGCTCATCTGTGGCTCTCGGTGGGCAGATGTTAACATTAAGCCCTGAAAGCAGAGGGGAGAATGGAGGGGGGGATCACTAATATGCGTAATCCTACCTCCTGGTGTTTCTATCAAGAGGCACAGAGTGTGATGTTCATTATACAACTAAAGCCTCACAACACAACGAGCAGGCTCTTCCCCCAGGTTCCTCCCTAAGCCTGACTCTTGAGTTGCATTGAGAACCGGCCTACAGGGATATCAAAGGAACAAGGCTTTTGTGATAGCTAATAGCTGCAGCCAGCAGCTGCTTTTTGCTGCTTTTTTCCTCATTTTGACAGAGGGAACTGAGCACAGAGAGGGTCACTCGTGTGCCTTATTTACAAATAGACACTAGTCACTCACCCCAGCAGCACTGTTGCATTCATAAAATGGGGGATCGGAAGCGTGTTTTTCTACAGCCTGTAAACTGTGACCAGCCGGTGTCAGAGAAGATGCTATGATTTTAACATCCTGCTGAAAAAAGAAGATAACAGCAACAACATAAAGATTCACTCGTGGCTGGTTTCAGGCTTTTGAAGATTTTGCTAAAATGTCACACGGGGCCCTGAAAGCAGCAGGAAACATCCCTGTCATGGTGTCCTTGTTATTTAGTGTCTTCCTCGGAAATGAAATGACAGTTAGACTGTCCTTAAAATCGAGCCCTGCTGTGATGACTGCTCAATTAATTGATTCATATCAAATAAGTGGGTTCCAGTTTTAGTCAAATAAAAATGCTCAGTGCAGTTTTGCATGTATGAAGAGTTGCTTACTTTTCTAAGCATGTCACTATGAACACTGTGAAAATTTGAGAATCCTTTTTATACATTTCATAGATGAAGTGAAAACAGCTGTTGTCAACATGTAATTATAAGACTAAATGTTGTTGTAAATGTTGAGCAGGATTCTGTATGTTTCTGCACACATATTAGTTTTCAAATAATTCTGGATGGTTATAGTTTTTCCTCTTCTTGTAACAGTGTATATGGTAAATTCCTCTACTTTCATAAGGCAGATGCCACCCAAGTGTCTAATTGTTGGCAAAGCTTTTTAAGACCCTGAGGCTTACTCACAATTATTATAATTGTTAATTGTAAATCACAAGGAGGTATAATCCAAAGGAAACACACACTTCTGAAAGGTCATTATTTGGCAGTTTTCCTCTGGTTCAGACAAGATGAGGAGCAGGCAAAAAAAAGGACCACAGACACCTCTGCTGACTGTGATAATGCTGCTCAGGTTTATAGCCAGCACTTGTACAGGAACAAAAATACAATAATATTAAACCACCAATATGAAACCCAAATTCTAAGCTTTTAAATGTATGACAATTGTACATTTAAATCGCTCTCTTGTACCCTACCAGCCTACAACTCCTGCTAAACTGTCATGGAGGTCAAAAACAATGAGTATCAGTATAATTTAACAGTTTTGTCAATTAAAGGTATATCTAATGCAGGAATTACTTATGATTGTTATTTTGGGAACATCAGTTTCAGCCATCCAGGGCCGAAATTTACACCATTTGGCATCAGGAAAAATATAGATACAAGCCTCTTCAGGACTCCTCTCGCCCCCCCCCCCCCAAACACCTTCTTAGCTTCGTCACGTCTTTAGAAAGACTGACATTATCAGAACCAGGACAGGTTTATTTATTTATTGTTGTATTATTCTTTTAGGCATGAAGCTTTTTATTGTTAACTGTGGTCATTTTATGTTTTTACCATTGTTTTATGTCTCATGGTAGTTACTGTGTGTGATGTTTGTGATGTTTGTGATGTGTTTTATCAAAGCCCTTATAGGCTCTATATAACGTCTCAGGTTTTATGCAGTGGTCGAAGAAAGTATCAATACCACACTTTGAAAATACTCTACTACAAGTAAAGGTAAAGGTGAAGTTAAAGTATTTAAGTATTATTTAGAGAAAGTAGGCCTACTCATTCTGCAGAAAAATGGTCAGTGTCAGGATAACAATAACTACTGCTGCATCACTGTGTATGTTGCATTTTTCTACTGTAGATGTTTAAGGTTGTGCTAATTGTAACTACTGTATATAATGTTGGGTAGTTTCGTTTACAGCAATGTGTCATAGTCTGTAAGATCATCATATCTTTGTAGTGTCGCTGTTCTGTGAGAACCACGTATCTCTAAAAAGTCAACTTTTTGTGAGCTCAGACAAACAGCCTGAATTTAAAGATGGTTTTCACCTGACAGGAAGGGTATGAAAACCTGTAATCTGAAAAGCAACTAGTAGGCTACAACTGTCAGACAAATGTAGAGGAGTAAGAAGTACAAAATTTGCCTTTGAGATGGAGTAGACTAGAAGTATTTGTAAAGTACTTTGAATTTGCACTTGATTTGTGTATACTTAAATTCCACCTCTGGTTTTGTGAGCAAAAAGCAAATTCCTATCATATTCCTATCAAATATGTTAAAACTGCTAAAAAAAACTTTAAATCAGTTGGGCTTTTACTGAACAGACCAGAAACATGTTTACTTCCAAGTGTATGAATGTATTTGCACAGGAGGACATGTTTAAATTGTATTTAGCCCAGTTGTTTTCCAAAGCAGTTCATTTCACCATTTGCAATTTCCACAGCCCATAGGTAGGCTAAAACATTGCCCTCTTGTTGTTTCCATTACAAATCAATTTGATGCATAATCCTGATCTCACAGTTCAAGTATAATTCAATTGCATCCGTGCTCCTCAACACAGTCAGGCTCAGGTGAGGTCTTTTACACTCTTGAGACACATGATATCAATTTAGGGGTTGTTTTGTGTGTGTGTGTGTGTGTGTGTGTGTGAGGTGTTTCCTCGATAAGATTAAAATTGCGCGCTGGATAAACTGCACTGATTTAGGTCTTTTAGGTGCAAAAACCACACACACAAAAACACCCTTTCCTTGAATAGAGAACGGGGCATTTTCTAATGCCATACATCTTCTGCCTCCATATGTTTAATCCATATGCACCCTTAACCTTCATATAATGTAATTTGGCTGCTGGGTTTGGGCCGCACCCTTAACAAGGTCTGAAAAAAAAAAAATCAACGTCAATTGGCCTCCTCGCGCAGTCGTCACTCCATATCGTCCCGCCTCCTCCTTGTCCTCTCCGGAGCAGCAGACGTATATAAACACACTGATCCATCTTCCTCCAGCCTACCCAGTAACATCACGATAACCATTACGTGGAGCTCAGATGGGAGGGCGCACAAGCTTAGATCGTGGCTGATTTCAACAGAAAAACCCAACAGGAAAAGAGACGCAGCTACTCATCCAGCTCAGTGTTGGCATACCATTATGTCGGCATCACCTGTTGTTCCCGTCGACACACGGTGAGTCCATCACTTACAGCCTTTGTCCTGCTATTAAGAGAAGGCAGGGTTAGGGTATTTATTTGCAGGATATTCACATGTTTGCAATGTTTTTCGCTTAAAAAAAAAAAGAAAAAAAAAAAGCTACCTTTCCCACCTTTTTTTCACTTCAGGATTGAAAAACACAAATTATGAAGCATAAAGCTTTCGAGCCACACAAGAAAAACATAAATAGCTGTTCAAATCTCCGACTGCGTCTACGGGAAATTAAATGACAACCCCTTCCTCCTCTTACTGCCTCGCCTTGGGAATGTTTATCATGTCGTCATGTTGCCGTGATTTGAGAAGAGAGAGAGAAAAAAGGAGAATTGACCTCACTTTAGACCAGAAGCAGGGTCTCTGCAGATCATATGTGTCGGATATCGTAGGTCTTTTCGGCTTTATAACCTCCTGAGAGCAAACTTCGGTGCAGCAACAGGTGGCATGTTTTTTTTCCCGGGCCGGAATCGAGGCGAGATGCTGAGGAGGAGATGGACGTGGAGGAAAGTAGGGCGTCATTCAGCACCGAGACACTGGACAGCTCCCACGTCGAGGGCTACTCGTTTCTCTTTAGCTGCGAGCTGGACGGAATGACAGCTTTATTTGCCGCTTTTATAGCTTATTTTAAAAAATCATGTTAAGTTTCTAGTGCATATTAACACATCCGAATAGTCAGCATTCAAATGTCCCTGCTGTTTGGAAACTGAATGAGCGGTTTTTGAGTGGCAGTTGCTTGAATGTCAGCCTGCAAGAGCAGCAGCAAAATTAAGTAATTTGTTTTTAATCAATACTATATTAAAATGGCCCCAGAGAACATTACTGACTATCTCTTCTGGGGTCTCTGCTTGGTCCAAATTGAGTGTTGTCTCTTCTCAGCACTCCTCTTTTCTCTAGTTTGTACTTAAGGACCCCCCCTTTCCATCCTTCCTTGCTTCCTTCCCTCCTCCTTTCCTTCCTGTCACTAAACTGTCCCCATCTTCCCATCCCCCTCTTCCACTGACTCCCAGTCTTGTTGCATAGCTACCAGCTCAGAAACATACTGGAGATGCAGGACAATCTGTCTGTCTCTGTTCTCTCCCTATCTCTTTCAGCCCAAATGTGACTTACTGGAAAGGAAACACAAATCGCTGAGTTGATGCGCTGCATTCGTATTTCCATTTTTCTCCATCTAAATAGGGTGTAATTGAAAATTGTGCACAGCTTAGGGTTCCTGTTCATTGCATATGGTGAACAGCGTTTATTCTAAGTGGTGTGCTGTGATCCTCTCTGTCCCCCCCCCCCCCCCCCCCCCTCCTCCTCCTCATGTCTCCCTCTTTTGAGAGGAGCTGAAAGGTTGGCATTACAACAACAAAGGAAGGATGGAATGTCAACAGGCTTCAGAGAGAAACGCATTGAGGGAAACACAGAAATGGGAATTGGCTGTAGTGTTTCCATCTCCGACATCAAAAGTTCACAACCTCTCAACCTCTAGCCGGTGGTCAGATGCTCTGCAACACCTGTGACACATGTGCATCCTGAAATGCTGCGCAGGTGGCAATGCAAACTCGATATATATCATGTTTAACACCAGTACAATGTAGGAAGGATTCAAACTTAAGTGCTCCAAGGCCCCGTGGTGATACAATGTTGTCTCTTTTTCCTTTCATTACAGATTGAAGCAGAAGATGTGGAGCTCCTAACAGAAATGAGAGGATGCATTGCCAAAGTGTTGATGGTGCTGAGTGGAAGACTAGTGATTTTGTTGTGATGCTGATCAAAGAACAACAAGTCCCAGTCTGCCTCTCAGCACAAGCAGTGCTCTTCAGTCTATGTCAGCTTTAACCTGCACGGCTCTTCAAATCGAAGTCTGTCCATAGTTCCGTGGTGTCATTGTAACCGAGTTGTCCTGTTTATTCAGCTGCAACTACATGAAACCTGCCCTTAAAAAAATGCACTTAAAATGTTCTGATTCATCCCTGCCTGTATCGCCCTTTTGTGACTTGGTATAGCCTCAATGTTCAGCAATGTTAATTACTAGCAAAATTGCAATCAAAAGCAGAGATATTCATGGAACTGAATCACCCACAATGAAAACTGCTCCAAAGCCTTGGGGAAACACTGTAATAATGGCACACAGCAGTACACTTTGTACAAAACACACTGAAGTAACCCAGTATTACTCATTTCACTTCCTTTCCAATCTTTTATTTTTAACACCACTTTTGTCAAGTTATGCTACATAAATGTAACTGTTAATCTAAATGTTCATTGTTCATTAATTAATCTGCAATGGACCTTGTTTCTATCCTTATACAACAATGAAATAAAACCCAAATGTAAAACCTCTTACGTGTATTCCTGCATTTTCTCACATCAACACCACCTTGATGGTTGAATCTGAAACCAAGACATACACTAACACACACTAGGTGCTGGGGAGACCCCAAAGACAAAAAAAAAGAAAAGAAAAGCAGTCTGCTCTATCCCGTTCTTGTGTCCTATTGACTACACTCCATTCTTCACTCAGATGTTTTAAATGAGATGGCCTGCTGCCAGAAAGTCTTACTTAACATGTTACTGTGTGCAACACTTTGAGGACTTAGAGGACCGGATACACATGATCCGTCTTATATGAGGGGTCTAAATTCCAAGTGGCTACCTCAGATACTGTAATGGACAGGGACTAGCACTTAGTTCATGTAGTACTTTAGTAGTTTATTCAGTATGTGTTAAGAGGTTTGAGTGACCAGGTGAATGAAAAAGGGGCAAAAATGTCCATTTCCCAGAGTTGGTATGCAACTGGCAGGAGAGATCATCACTGCACACAAAACGGCAAATATAACAGGAAACCTAAAACTATATAGGCAATCATCCTAATTATTAAAAACAAGTGTTGGGAGGCTGACCTGACTAACACATTGTTATTCATGGTGCCAAAGAAAGCATTTAGTGTGAACTTTTTGTAGTGGCAGCGCTAGGAACCCATTAGGATCAGAAATAGTTAGGGAATGAGTCTCGTACACAGTATCCATCCCATTTGCACGTTTCTTTTCCTTTTATTACACTTCACTGCCAGTATTTGGACTGCTTATGGGTTGGATGCAGAGCCAGGCCTTCTCTGAGCTTTGATTAATATCAGTAAACAGACCTGAGCAAATGTAAGATATCTACAGTCACTACGAAGTCTGAGAGAAATGCTCACACACCAGAGAAAACACAAGACCGATAGATCCTGCTGTCTGCTCCAGTACTGGTGTAACATCTGATACATGCAAACAAATTACCAGTACAGAAAAAAAAACATAGTAACAGACACAGATTTACAATTAAAGACTTTAAATCACTCCACATAATCAAGATGCTTCAGCGTTATGTCATATATTACCAGTTGTAGCCTATTTAAATTTACACAAAATGTCAAAAGCTATAGAGGTGCGTCCAAACATTTATAAAAAAAAGGGAATTTAATAGGTTGAGATGAACATGATGGAAAAGACTTTAGGCTTTAGACATTACCAATTCTGAAAACAGATCACAAATACTCTCTCAATCTTTTTTTCTGTTGTTACCAGGATACCTGCATGAGTGACCTGACAGGATCCCCATGGTTGTTACGCATGGCAAATAGGCTACTTTAAACAGAAAAGTCAGACCCACCTAAAATGAAAAAAGCACAGTCTTTAAAAAAAGTATTTACGTAAAACAGTTTAAGATCAATACAAATTAATGATTGTTTAAATTTTGAAATCCAAAGCATAAAACCAACATGTAAGTTATATTTGAATGACAAATCATCTTCATCTCCACTGACACTAAACATAAAAATCAATCATGTCGCCATCTTCTGTTAATAACGATCCCAGACAATGGTTACAGCCCCTCTTGCTCAGAAAAGCCTGCAACATTTTAATTAAAAATGCATCGGAGGCTGGTCTCATTCACACTGCACCCTGTAAGTCTCCAGATTGGCAGCATGCTGGTTTTTCATATATAAAAACCAGGGACTGGCTGACGTTGCTAAGCAACACAAAAGAGTCAAGTGCATTTGTTTATTGGCCAATAAGAATGCAGAGAAAGTTTCAAGGTTTTCCAGGAAGGTCCTGTAATAATGTAACTCACAGACAAAACAGAGGGAAGGATTCTCTAATAACAGCCTTTCATATGTTTGAGTGAGTGTATAAATAGTGTTATGCACAAAGAAGTCTCTCTTCATAGAGCTCATAAACAGCTGACAAACGGTACCTGACTTACTGTTTGTTTTAGCCCCATACAGAGCTAAACATGATCCCTGAATTAGCCCTTTTCTCTTGTGTGAAAGAAATAAATGAACAACTACTGAGGCGGCTGACCATTTTGTAATATCCCTGGTGTGATCAGTTTTGTTTTTTCTAACTACTGTCCTGGTAATGAAGAAAGAGATTAAGGGAGCAAAACATGCCTCGTTACATGTGGTTGTCCAGCCTATTTGGGCCCCCAAGCACTTTTGCCACCCACAGGACGGATATAGAGTCACACATGATCAAAGCAATAACCAGGCATATATGGTCCTTTATTTCTCCTGTTTTGCCTGAATTGAAAATAGAAGTCACTTTGACCTTGTGAGAAGAGATGTATTCACAGTAAAAGATACTTGGGTTTATAATTATTATGTCTGACCAATAAAAGCTGTTGCCAGGAGTCCAGGCAGATGGTTTAATGAAGAAAGAAAATGGTAGAAAATAGTGATTGATGTGTAAAAGGAAGTGCACAACAGGTGACAAATTGCATCAGACACATTCTCAAGAGCACAGACCTTGTGTAATGCATGCACTCCCTCCTAGTTGTTATTACTATCTGGGCACCCAGCCTGGCGTGATGGTATGCCAACTGTTCCCGGCTGTCTGTACTGGCACCCGTCACCAGCACCCTGGCACCATGGAGGGACTCTGGGGGAGGGAAAGGCGGTCAGCAGTCAGCATGTGGCTACATGTGTGGTCAGGAGGAGCAGGAATCGGAGAGAACATGTCTCTCATCTGCTCCTCATCAAAGCAGAGCTGATGTTTGATGAACAGACACAGTTCATCCCTGTTATCAGACATAAGCTCCACCTCATGGCAGATTGTGCTTGGCATTAAATCATTACAAATATTTAAGCAGGGTCATCTTTAGTAACATTTTGTTGATGATAAATAATTTGCAGTACTGTAGGACAGATAACTGCAGCTATTATCTGTGTATTTACCAAAAAATAGGAAAAAATAATTCAATACAAAACAGAAGCCTTTTGCATGATCAATGTAGTCTGCATCTTAGTAGCCTACTTTATGGGGCAGAAATAAGAGTAATAAAGTTATCAATAAGGATTATGAAAATGTTCAGCTTTTACATAGTTTCTACTGCTGTATCTTAAATTATCTGTGTAACTTAATAGCTTCTGTTCCCCTGATTTCATTGGCCTTTAAATACAGAAGCTAATCAGGGATCTGATTAAAATAGGCTACAAAAAGTGAAGCAGCAAAACTAGAGGGAAAATGTTGAGTTAGTTAAGCTACAACTTTATAAAGCATAGCGTGCAGATTTACTAGGATTTACAGGATGAACTTTGATGATCCTCTGACTTTTCAGTCACTCACTTTTCTGACTTTTTATTTGTCCAATACATTTGTTTATAACCACATATCTGCAAAACTAAAGTGGCTGTGGCTGTGTTCTTCTTTGTGTTCTTATCAGCAAATGCTAGCACGCCAACATGTTAAAATAACACGGAGACCATGACAAAAATACCTGCTAACACCAGCATTGTGAAGATGTTAGCATTTAGCGCCACCGTGACAGCCTCATAAAGCTGCATGGCTATAGACGTATTCTTGTTAAAGCAAAACACACAGCATTTACATTACATTTATTCATTTAGCTGACGCTTTATCCAAATAACTTTCAATTGCTATGTATGTCAGAGGTCGCACTCCTCTGGGGCAGCTAGGGGTTAAGTGTCAGGAACACATTGGTGGATGTGCTGCAGTGGGAATCAAACCCAGGTCTCTCACACCAAAGGCATTTATCTACTGTGCCATCGCCAGCCCTGGTTAAGATTTTTTTTCTTTTTATTCAATGTCTAATAGTCTGGTTTTGACCAATATTATCTTGTTTTTTTGTTGTTGAGCCCCTCAAACATGTAACAGCTTTTGTCTCACTGCTAGCATGGAAAGCTAAAGTGTCAATTTCAGAATCAAGCTGTTTAATAAGATGAATAAAAAAGATTGGTGACAATTTCAAAGTCGGATCAAAGCAGTCTATTAACTACAGTCTCTTACTTTTTTTACAGGTATAAAAATCACACTGCACTGCATGCTGGAACCTCACACATGTCAAGTATGCTCACCTCTCACAAATTCGTACTTAATTGTACCTTTTTTAATGTTTATATAAAAATAAAAAATAAAAGCGTATATTACCATGCATTTGAAAGATGAAGATAAAAATATTGGTCTAAATTCAAGCAGCTTCTTCAAAATATCCATCTGCTGACTTGAGTAATAGGTCAAGGAAAAACATCTCTCAGCTCATGTTATATGTTGTTTAGATTTTGAAATCCACTTGCATGGTTAATAACACATTTTTCGAATAATATATCCACATTCTGAATCAGTCAGTTGTGGCACTATGTCAGCATTATATAAAGTATAAAATAGGCATGTGATTGGCAAAGGGCAAAAAAGCAGGAAAATATACTGAGCCACCCAACACCCCGATGAAACTGGCGCCGGCTCTAACATGGAAGGTAAAGCAGCACCCATGACAATAACTTATTTAATGGATGTGTTGCAGTGGGAATCAAAGACAGGGGTCTAATCCACTGGCCATCGCAACCTCTCTATAATAATTTTTTTGTATTCATTTTTACCAAACTTCATCAGCTAAATGTGCAACATGAAACATGAAATAATTGAGTCTATAACTAAATAATGTAACTACCAACTTCAGATTAGTTCAGTTGAAGTTAATAGATGATTTTCATGAATAAGAGACAGCAGCAAAGGTTGTTGCCTGTTTAAGACCTGGTGGCTGACTGGTGAAGAAAACATATTCTTCAGGAAACTCAAACAGCTGATCAGTCTCTATCTGTTGATAAACTGTAGGAAAACGTTTGACATTTCAGCTCTGGCAGCG
>NW_024042744.1:0-14502 GCF_014851395.1 Micropterus salmoides | reverse complement strand
ATTGCAGATGTCAAGCTCAATTAGGGTTTCCCGGTTAAATAATGGTATAAAAAGTTGTCTAGTTCTTGATCACATAGTTATGACTGAGAAGGAGCTGACAGAAATGCTGGCAACATAGCATGTACAGTACAGATGTGCCAAAGTTAAGAAACTACAATGGTATGCAGTTTACTGTGCTCCAATCTGCCTTTGTCCAGTTATTTTGGCATATATTAATCAAAACTGAACAGTATGGCAATGGCTAGTTCACAGAGGGAAATCAGTTATCAAAGCTTTAGTTTTATTTTTTTCTCCAACAGAGGGCACTATCTAACTGTAGTGAAAGATTGCTGTGTAGCTTTCACAACATTCATGTCTTTGGATCATGTCTTTGGATCCAACATGAAACTTATTGAGACAGAAGGACAAGGTTGAGATTTTAGAAAGATTCAATTAAAGATTCTGTAAAAACTGACCGCAGTTTTTCATACAGTCAGATATAAAGTATACTGCACAAGATAACTCCTAGTCACATGTACTAATTCCAAGATGGATTAGCTGATCCCTGCATCTTGTATGGCTCAAAAAGTTCAGTCTGTTTTTGAGAGAAGATAGAACAAACGTTTTTATGTCTGAGAGCAATACAAAGTTAAACCAGTCGGAGGAATTTATTGAAAACCTTAGCATCCTTTTTCTTTTTACTGCGCTTAAATTAGGCCAAGGACTTATTCCTTTTCACGTCCTTGTTCTGGGGCATTACTTTGAAATAAGCTCCAGTGGTCTGATGTTAGGCTTGTGCCACAATTAAAGTCCCCATGAATCAGCATTTTGCTTCTTTAATTGGATGTATTCCCTGCTGAAAGTGGATGTTAGAGGGGGGCATCACACACAAAGGAATCACACAATGTGAAAACCAACAGGTTATCAGTTGGAAAGAAAGGTTAATGGTTTCTATATTGGTGGGAATTTTTACTTTTTACATTACTACTACATTCGTTATTAAGGCAAGTGTATTGAGGGATAAATAAAAAGTCACATTTAATTTCAGACTAAATTTTCAAAGTTAAATACACATTTATTTCCACACATATTACAGCTAATGGTCTATTGAAAAATTCTAATGTATTTATAAAATACAAAATATCAGATTTAGCCAAGAGCCAATTATTAAGCCCTGGACTTTTTTTCATTGTCCCTGGTGTATACACAGTTTATCAAACTTCACCACTGAAACAGGATTTAAATGTAAGATATTAAGAACCATCACAAAATAGTAACTAAACAGCTAGGAATCAGAATCATCAATCAATGCTTTTGATCAGGCAAGGAACAAATGTCGTAGGCAATCATCATAAAAGGTAATGATTGTATGACATAGTTCAGATGAACAGATAACAGTTTTCTGTCAGGTCCCTTTCTAAAACTATTTCCTATTATGTTTTTTTTTTAAATTGCTGGTGTCTTAACAAATTTACAAGTGATACAGTACAAGTGATTTGACCAAAGCGTCATGCCGTAATGCTGCACTGCACTGTCTGGATCAGGAGGGCAAGGGATAATGAAAGGGATGCTCCCTCCCTCGCTGTTAGTAGAAACAGTGGGCTGTCTGTCCTCCTAAAACGCACACATGCAAACTGGCATGCACAGTAAATGTGTGTGGGTGATGTGGAGGTCATGTCTTCAGAGGAAGAAGCTTTTAAATAGGGTTAGACAAAACACGGAGTCTGCCACAGGTTCCCACCTGAAACATCCAGTTCAAAGCCCCTAATTAAACACCTCACATACTGTATAGCCAATTAAAACTCAAATCAAAAGATTTCTACTGTAAAAGACATTGGTGTAGTGTGTGTGTAGAGGAGTAGGGGATAGACACTTTAATTAGTTGCTGCCCTGCCAGTATGGAGGACTGATCCTGACAAATTCAAAAATAAATACAGAAATAAATAAATGCTCAATAAATAAATAAGCATCCAATTAAATGCACAAAAAAATGAAGTGAATAAATAAATGTAGGCAGTAATTAAATTATACAAGGAGGATCTCTTTTAATTAGCTTCTTTACTTATTCACCTTTGTAATAATTACCTTATTTATTTATTGTCCGTTATAATCTTCAACTTTATTTATTAATTACTTATTTTTAAATGTATTTATTTATGTGTGTTTCAATTTTTTGTCTGTTTTATTCTTCCGTTGCATTTTCTACCCTATTTATTTCCCCAATGGTATTTATTTCTGCCTGTCCTTTTTACATTTCTCTATGCATTTCTGCCTCATTATGCAAATGAGGAGGGGCTGTGTCTCAAGGAGTCAACTTCTCACCTATTGGTGGACCAGTCAGATGGGAGAGCTCTATGCCTACTCTACCTGCACACATCAACAAGCTTGCTCACAGTCAGATGGCTTCCTTCAGTGCGCTGAGGTGTTTAGCAACTCTATTTGAAGACAATACTACCAGCCATGTCTTCCTTCTTTTTCATGTGGACACTCTGACCTATAGAGTTTTCATTTAGCGACTTATACGGACACAGAAGTGCAGGAAAGTGAGCTGTTGTTTCTGAGAACCACATGGTCAGTTAGCAGCAGCTAAATCTGGAGTGCACTCCTATTTGAATATTTAGGGTAAATGCTCCCACAGGGAGCAGCTCTTGTTCTGCTGTTATCAGCTCCTGTTTCAACAATAACGCCATTCAGGGTGAAAATTCAACTATGGTGTAGTGTCGGGAGATGCAGTGAGTTAACCAGCGGTGAGTAAGAAATATTAAATAATGCATGTAATTTGTTAAGCTATGAGAAGAGTAAAACTCCGCTAGCTGCTAAGCTAATTTATGTAGTGTTAATATCATACAGGCTAAAGCGCTTAAGCTAGGGGTGGTGACTAACAAATAAACTAATCTTGACAGTTACCATTAAGAAGAATTTTATGCTTCTGTTAAATGTGATTACTATTAAGTTGTGTTTTATGTGTGGTAATGGAGTTTATAGAACATGGGAGAACCGTGGATACTTTTAATACAGCCCACACCCCTAATATTACTGTGTAACTACAGGATAACAAGTGGAGAACATTCAAGATTGCATGTCTGCATAGTTTCTTCTTGTGTAATGAATGAAAATAAATAGGCCTACTAGGCTCCTCTCTACTTTGACATTTAAGATTAGCTGTGTTTGATCCACCTTCATACACATATGTGACATTACTGTACAACTTGAAAAAGGTAAGTTGTTTCCCACTCCTGCCTGCCTAAAAGGGATTATTAAATGGGCTTTATTAGCTGCTGCAGTGCAGGATGAACTTAGAACAGACCCATTTCTCAACTTATTATTCTAAATCATGCAATGAAGAAGAAGAAATGTATAATAAATCCTGTGGCAAAATCTGTCCACAAATACAGTAAAGCATGTAGTCTAATGCACAAGCCTTGTGTTATAGCTGGATTGGGCAGTGAAATGTTTTACGTTTAACTCAAATCAGAATTTAAGGAGAAATGTTTTATACCACCTCAAGAAGACTTCCTAACAGAAAGGAAGGTATTTCAATGTACAATTGCAGTACTTAAATCTAAGTAAAGTAAACATTTTTGTGTTATTTTACTTTTAATAGACACATGTAACAGGTTTTATACTTCTTGTGAATATAATCCAATTAATCTTTTCATACTGTATATCTGTTGTGTAATTTGCAAAATTATGTTGTATGTGGCGCTTGCATCGCATATTATTGAGACTTCATTGCTCTCTTCAGATAAGACTCAGACTGCAACTTGTGTCTTTGTAAAGAGAGAAACGGACAGAAAAAAGTCTCTAATTCTGCCTGTCAGCTCGCTCTGCTCCGTTAAAACTGAATTTACCATACAGAAGTGAACACGAGTGCACTCCAGATTTAGCTGCAGCTAGCTGACCGTGTGCTTCTCCCTATACCGCAGTTGTGTGTCCATGCATGCAGCAACCTGAAAACACTGTGTCCACATAAAAAGGGAAGGAAAACATGGCTGGTAGAATTGTCCTTAGATAGAGTTGCTAATCACTTCAGTTCACTGAAGGAAGCCATCTCTTATGACTGTGGGGAGCAAGGCTTGTTGATGTGTGCAGGTAGAGTAGGCCTAGAGCTCTCCCTTCTGACTGGTCCACCAACATGGGAGAAGTTCATCCCTTGAGACACAGCCCCTCCTCATTTGCATAATGAGGAAGAAATGCATAGAGAAATGTAAAAAGAGAAGGCAGACATATATAGCCATTGTGGAAATAAATAGGTTAGAAATGCAAAGGAAGAATAAAACAGACAAAAATATTAAAACACACACACACACACACACACACACACACACACATAAATAAATACATTTAAAAAATAAAATAAAAAAGTTGAAGATTATAACGGACAATAAATAAATATGGTAATTATTGCAAAGGTGACTAAATAAGAAGCTAATTAAAAGAGATGTATACATTTGTCTCCTTGCATAATTTAGTTACTGCCTACATTTATTTATATACTTGTGCATTTAATCGGATGTATATTTATTGAGCATTTATTTCTGTATTTATTTCTGAATTTGTCAGGATCAGTCCTCCATCAAGTATCAAGTGTATCTGTATACATGTATTAGTGAAATAATAAAGTAGGTTTTTGCAGTGTATGTTTTTTCCATGTTACTGCACTGAAATAATTCAGTTTAAATTGTTTAATTTGCTCGCATGAACAACTCTTCACTTATTAACAATACACCATGAAACTGAGAAAATGTATGTAAAATGCATCAAGTGAGCCTGGACAGAAAGTTTCTGTACCTGTTGCGCGCGTTGCACCCCCCTTTAATTAAAACAATGATGATAATTACAACAAATGATGACATTTCATACATGCTGCATGACATGTCATCCTAACGTACAATAGGCTTGATATCACTTGAAAACCTGATGAAAAAAGGTTTATTTATTTGTTTGTTTGCTTTACCATAGCTCACTGGTTGTAAGTTGATGAACTGCCACCATCTGAGGAAGAACTGGGCAGCAAGCCAACAGATGTTACAGGTCAAATATTCAAACATCACATCACGCACGCTGCAGGCACATGTATAGAAAAGCTGGATATGACTGAACAAAATCAATGTTCAAATGTTCAAACTGAATTATTGCACATGTTAAGCACACGTTAAGACAGAAAATCCAACACAAGACACCACAACTGTGTTGACTTAATAACCAAACAAAAAAACATTTTAAAAAAGTCTTCTGAAAAGGTTGAGATGCATATTTTATTCCACCAAAACACACTGGTAGAGTGTATGGTTAATATGAGAGTCTGCAGACAGGACATGATCACCTTTGATCTATGTTACTCAAAAATTGCTGCACATAAATGATGCTGTAATGAGTGTTGGGACCTGTTCCGAATGGAAGAAAGCAGCTTTATTGCTGTCATTTTTTTCCTCAAAGAGTTATGCTGGGTCATACACCAGAGAGCCAGTTAACCCCATCCAAATTATAAGAAATCATATCTGTGAAAAAGCAGGCTATAATGAATTGGAAGAGAAGGAAAACACAGAAAAACAAACAAGTTTCATAATAAAAGAAAGGGGTGGGGGGGGCAGTTGCCTAGAAACAACCTCTGCTGAACCTGACTCCCCTAACCACCACCACGACACACACACACACACACACACACACACAGCTATGCGCACCATGGGAGATAAGATCAGATGCTTCAAGAAAAGTTAGGACTATTTCTCACTGTTCCTAAGCAACAAGTTTGCAGTTTTCTTGCCTTTGCCACATGTCGGCTCTGTCGGCTCTACTGAAGATAATAGTCAGAGACAGAAATTAAGTTAGTCACAAAACTTTTGCAATTTCTCAAAAGTTAAAATTGGCATCACCTGTGCTAGTTTTAAAAGATTTTCTTTCATTTCAGGGTAATTATGCTTTGTGACATTCTCTGTGTTCTGCTGATTACGTCAGTGTAGCAGGTTTGCAACTGCTGATTACTTGTATGGAGAGAGATTCTTCCATTTACATTAAATGTTCAGGTTTTTACTAGTTATTCAGTTTTTACTCAGTTCAACAAATATGAGTGCAAGCTAGCATTCCTATATCAAAAAATTCAATATATTTAACAAATTGTCAACACACTGAATGAATATTTATTCATATTTTACCTGCAGTGACAACAATGAATATCCCAGCGCTTTCAGAGGCTCATGGATGGTCTTGTAATTACTATCCAGGTATGCATATTGCTCTCACATCAAAATCAAATTAGGCTCATGCTGAAAAGCCCCACTGATCTGCATACCCTTTGCCACACTTGTTTTGCATGTTTTAGAATACGTAACAAAAGCAGTGTAATGAAAACAGATGGCAACCTATATTTGCATTGGCAGAGAATTTTTTACATTTAACCTCACACTCCGAGGGACTTGGTTGGCAAGGCAACAGATTCTGCAGCCTGTTTCCCATGACTGCATCTCAATAGTCCAGATCAGCCTCCTTATCCCTCTAT
Organism: Micropterus salmoides; assembly: GCF_014851395.1. Lineage (NCBI taxonomy): Eukaryota > Metazoa > Chordata > Actinopteri > Centrarchiformes > Centrarchidae > Micropterus > Micropterus salmoides. Next base: position 8,024 of record NW_024042744.1, on the reverse strand, counting down.
CTTCCCTGATTGAACACGAGTGAGACCAGGCAGGCATGCCGTGTGTTCAAACAGTCACTGACGGGCAATTGGCAGCATGCTCACTACATCATACACCCATGTCTCTCAAATCCATCCCCAAGATAAGTATAATATCCACAGTTTTAGCTGCCACTGCTTGTAACCATTAAGCCTTAAATAAATCAAAAATAACATTTGAGCTTTGTCAGAAACCTCAACATGCCTTCCATTATGTTACTTCTCAGACATTATGTTTCCACAGATGTTATTCCTAAACCCTTTTTGGAAATTGTCTGTGGGGTAAAGCTTCTCTCACACAAGAAATATTCAAATGTGCAGTTACACATATTGTCGCTTTAGGTTTTCAGATAAACCAAAAGGAGTACCTTTAGGTGTTGAGAAAATTCTGAAATATGCAGCATCAGAAAGCTGTTAACATGTTTTTCAGGACAGCGATCACAGTTAGAAAATGTCACAGAAACTGAGATGCAGATTGAATCTATCCATTGTATGAAATTTAATCTATTTGTATCATTGGCAGAAATACCAAACTCCAGATACAAGATGAGTGTTTCCCCCAGTTTAGGTCATGCCTGTAACATAACATACTTACCATCTAATTATTTTTAAATTAAACACACTGAACTCACAAAAAGGGTAGAAAATTCCTGAGGCAATTAATAACGAAAATAAAAACTATAATAGGCCAAAGTTTGTTACAAAGAGTATAGTCTTAATCATGAATACATGCTCTATGAAAAGTGCAATGAGATAACTCCTGTTATTGACACTTTATAAATAAAACTTAAGTGAATTAAAACATTCTACAGATTCAGTTGTTTGTGACAGCAGCTTTAGTTTTGTGGAAGAACTTTAAGTACAGAACTTAACTATAAATATGTGCCTCATGGCAGAAACAGCATGCCTGGAGGCACAACGATAAAAAAATAAAATAATAAAAAAACTCTTAAGCATCAGACAAAGGATTTTGTGATCTGGTTAACAAGAACGTCTCGGGTTATGTATGTAACCCTGGTTCCCCGAGAAGGGGAACGAGACACTGCGTCGGTTACGACACTATGGGAACGCCTCTAGGCGAAGCAGGTCTGAACGTGAATGAAATCACTCCAATCCTATTGGCTTGTTGCTAGAACGGTAAGGTGTGACGGAATAACCAGAGGAGTATAAAGCACACCTGTACACACTAGCAGCTGGTCAGCCTTCCTCCAACGGGAGGACCTCAGAGTGTAAATACTCAGTGCTCTGACAGGTCAGAGCAGATGAAGTCTCCCGTCCGCCGCCGTCACATGAGGTGGAGGATGAAATGCCTGCAGCACAAGAAGGCACTTTAGGGATGTATCCTGAACGAGGGTGCAGGATAGCCCTAATATTCCCCGGGGCAAACTCCAGGCTTTGCGGGGAAACCGAAAGTGCTTGGAGATCCTCAGAGAGGTGATAGCAAGGAGAAAGGCCATCTTGAGGGTCAAGTGCTTAGCCTCAGCTGACTCCAGGGGTTTGAAGGGGGCCTCAGCCAACGCCCCAAGAACCACTGCCAGATCCCAAGTGGGAACCTTGGACCGAGTCGCAGGTCTCATCCTCCGGGCACCACGGAGGAAACGTACAACCAAGGGAAGTTTCCCCAAGGACCCCTCCCTCAGAGGGGTGTGGAAAGACGAAATAGCTGCCACGTACACCTTGAGGGTGGAAGGGGAAAGACCAGCAGAGAACCGGTCCTGGAGGAACTCAAGTACCTGAACCACCGGGCAGGTAACAGGGTCCACCGACCGCTCCCTACACCAAGTGGAGAAAACACTCCACTTCAGGCCGTACATCCTCCGTGTGGACGGGGCCCTGGAGCTCAGGAGGGTCTCGACTGCTCCGGCTGTTAGACCCGCCTCTAGGTACTGTGCCCCCTCAGGGGCCAGACCCACAGTCGCCATATGGCGGGGCAAGGGTGAAGAACCCGGCCCTGCGCCTGTGACAGCATGTCCCTCCTCAGAGGGACCCGAAACGGCGGGCCGTCCAGGAGCGACATGATATCCGAGAACCACACCCGGGTTGGCCAGAACGGGGCTACGAGCAGTAGGCCAACATTGTCCTGGCGGACCCGCTCCAGAACCCTGGGAGCAGAACGACTGGGGGAAAAGCGTACAGACGTAGCCTCTGTACCATGGCGTCCAGACCCAACGGGGCTGGAGGAACGAGAGAAACCATAGCGGGCAGTGCGTAGTCTCTTGAGACGCAAACAGATCAACGTCTATGGGGCCGAACTCTTCGCACAAGAGCTCCACCACTTCGGGGTGAAGTCTCCATTCCCCGGGCCTCAGCCCCTGCCTCGACAGCAGGTCTGCTCCCTGATTCTGCGTCCCCGGGAGATACATCGCCCTGAGCGATAGTAACCTTTGCTGGGACCACAGGAGGATCTGACGCGCCAGTCTGTCCAGAGGGCGCGAGCGCAGACCGCCCTGGTGATTCAGATAGGCCACCACCGCTGTCTTGTTCTCTTCGGAACGAACCAGGACGTGGTGGCCTTGGAGATCGGGCAGGAAACTCCTTAGAGCCTGGAACACCGCCAACATCTCGAGACAGTTGATATGCCACTCGGATTGATGCACCTGCCAGGATCCCCTTGCAAAGCGGCCGTCCATGACCGCGCCCCAGCCCGTGAGTGGAAGGCGTCTGTCGAAATAACCAGCCGGCGACAAGACCCTCCCAGCACGGGCCCCTGGGACAGGAACCAAGTTTCCTTCCAAACTGATAGGGAACGAAGACACTTGCGCGTAACCCAAATCAGACGGAGAGGATTTCCCCACGGGGAAAAACCCTTGGTCCTTAGCCACCACTGCAGGGGTCTCATGTGCAGCAGTCCAGATGGTATTATGCTGGACACAGCCGCCAGGAGACCCAACACTCGTTGAAAGTGTTTCATAGTGATGGCGTGGCCGAACTTCACCCCTTTCACGGCAGCCAATATGGTGTCGACACGTGCCGGAGACAATTGTGCCCGCATCGTTGTCGAATCCCATACAACCCCTAGGAACGTAGTCCGTTGGGTGGGCGCCAGCATACTCTTCTTTGCGTTGAGCCTCAGCCCTAAACGCCGCAGATGAGCCAGAACGACATCTCGATGCCGAACCGCTAACTCTCGAGACTGGGCTAGGATGAGCCAGTCGTCGATGAAGTTGAAATCCGGATGCCCTGGAGCCTCAGTGGGGCCAGTGCTGCATCCATACACTTGGTGAATGTGCAAGGGGAAGTGCCAGGCCGAATGGAAGAACCCGATACTGGTAAGCCACACCCCCGAAGGCAAACCTCAGGAACTTCCTGTGAGAAGGACTGATGGAGACCCGGAAATAGGCGTCCTTTAGATCTATCGTGACGAACCAATCCTCGGATTGGATGTGCGTCACGATGGCGGGGATGATGAGCATCTTGAACCTGAATCTCCTCAGAGACCGGTTAGAACCCGCAGATCCAAAATAGGGCACGCAGCCCTACGTCCTTCTTGGGGACTATGAAGTACCGGCTGTAGAACCGGCGTCTCTGTCTGGGGGGGAGACACGTTCCACGGCCCCTTTCCTCAGCAGAGTACGAACTTCCTGTCCCAACACCAGACCTTGCTCCGGGCGGACCACAGTCCAAACCACCCCCTCTCTTCTGTTGAATTTGGAGGGTGGGTTTTGAACTGTAGTCGATACCCATGTATGGCAGTGCGCAGGACCCACGGAGAAATGTTCGTCAGGCTCCGCCAAGCCTCTGCAAAGTCTGCCAACGGAACCAGCCCCTCGGGGCTGGTGGTCGGTGTCTCGTGTGATCTTCTGGTGGACCCCTGAAGCCCCAGAACGGCAGGGGGGAGCCGCCGAAGATCCACGGTGAGTGAGTCGGGACACCGCCTGACTGCAGACCCTCGGGGCAGGCAGTACGGCGTGGACTCGATGGTGGCAGGTGCGTCCTGAACGTGTAAACGGCGGGATAACATCACCTGTTGCCACGGCGGAGGGGACCTCGGTCGGCCTCCGGGGGGGGTGGGGGTGGTGCGGGAGGGGAGAAAGACTCCCCTACCCCGGTCTTCCCTGAGCTCCGTCGGGACTGGATGACGGTCCTCAGATCGCGTCTCTCAGACGGCTGAGGGTGAGAGCGCCTTCTCGGTGCCCCAGCTCCTCGGGGGGGCCCTCGAGAAGCGACACTCTGCTTCCTCTCCTCTCCGTAGGAGCTCGTAGAGGGAAGGGACCTACGCCTGGCAGCCTCAGCTGCCTTGGGTCCAGACCGGCGAGGGAAGTACTGGCGGAACGCTTCGCCCTGCATCTAATGCTCCGTGGTTCTGCGAAGCTCCGCCAGATCTTCCTCAGAGGGACCCCCCCTCTGAACCATCTCCTGTAGCAGGTCGGCTTGGTAGGCTTGAAGCACCGCCATGGTGTGCAAGCTCGCACCTGCCTGGCCCGCTGCCATGTACGCCTTCCCCACGAGCGTGGATGTGGTGCGACATGGACATGGACGCCGGCTTCTCCAGGGAGGACGCAAGTCGAGCGGAGAGATAGCTCGCAAGCGCATCCTCCACCCGAGGCATCCTCCCATAACCACGGTCCCTAACCCCCATCACATTACTGTAGTTCAGTGATCGGGGTGTGGAAAGCCATGTAGAGAAGGGTATGCCCCATGATTACTCAGTTGCTGTGAACCCCATGAGTGAAGCCGCCGGGCCGCCTCAGCAGCCGCAGGGCCCACGCCGCGGGGAAAACACATCCGGCCATCCTCGGAAAAGAGAGCCATGCTATACCTCAGTACCCGCACGGAAAGGGCTTCGCAACGGGCGCAGGCAGCCCCCTCGAGAGCTGCCCGGGCGTGCTCCATCCCCAAACATGACACACACATCTCATGAGAATCTCCATCCGTGATGTACCGAGGGCAAGAAAAAAACACACCTTCTGTACATCTGGTTGCCGGACATGCTGGTAGACTTCTTCTTCAGGTAAGACACACTGCTTGTAGGACTGGAGCTTTCTTCAAACAACATACAGAGCGCCTGCTGAATAGAAAAAAGCTAATGATGAGTGTGTACAGGTGTGCTTTATACTCCTCTGGTTATTCCGTCACACCTTACGGTTCTAGCAACAAGCCAATAGGATTGGAGTGATTTCATTCTCGTTCAGACCTGCTTCGCCTAGAGGCGTTCCCATAGTGTCGTAACCGACGCAGTTCGAGTTCCCTCGAAGGGGAACAGAACTATTCAGCTGTAATTGAAAGTGCTGTGCCTAGAAGGAAGCAGGCATAGCTCATTAACCATTTAACATGATCCTGGGAAAGAGCTGGTGTTGGGCTGCAGGGACTGGGACAGGTAAAATACAAATTGAAATATACATGAGAACAATCTGGTGAGAATCTGTTTCAGAGTGCAAAGCGTTTCGCAACTTTTAGTTGCTTCAGTGCATACACAAGCAGCTTTATATCACTACTGGCCATTTTCCAAACCCTGCAGTAGAGTTTTAGGTTTTCAAATGCTTTTCAGGCAGACTTTGTATTTCCATTAATTTCCATACAATATGAAAATCGCTCAGGAAGCTTATGAAACCTGCTTGAGAGCTGTAGTCCATCACTGAACATCAACTCTGCATTAGTGTTCCATTGTCACTGTGTTATAAGGCAGCTTTCATGCTTATTGATTTAATAAGCCTACAGCGTGTTTTCTCACAACAACAATGTAACTTTAATAAGGGTTAATGCAGATTTGATGTTCAAGATATTGTTCTACTAAAAATGTTAAGTCAGTGGTATGGACCTTTTAAATATGGGTAAATGTATACACTTTCTTGCCAAGTGTCAGATGAAAAAAATAATAATAATAATAAATGAAAAATAAAAACAATCACTCTCATGTCTAGATACTAAAAGACTGGAAACAGGGGAAAAGGCTGGCCAGGCTCTCCCCAAAGTTCAGAAATCTGCCATCCAGCACTTCTAATACTCACCAATAAATTGTCCTTTGTTAAATCCATACATAAACCAAAATGTAAAAATGTCACATTTTACTGGGAGTTATGTGCACTTCTTGGGCAGCAGCGGCCAGGAGCAATCAATTCCTTGAATCTCTGCTTGTTAACCTCACAGTGACAACAAGACACAAGGACTTCACTGTGCCTCTACTAATAAGCAGTTCCAGCTTGCACAGATTAAAACAACAAGATATAACATGTTATTAGAAAGCTTTAAGTTATTGAATTACTGAAAGTTCCAGCGGTTTCCCCGTGCTTCCACTCTTTATGCGAAGTTAGGCTAATCTCCTCCTGGCTGTGTGGCTCCAAAGTGAATGAGCTTATTTTCCAAAACATTAAACTATTCCTTTCAATCCTATGAAAATATATTGAATTAAGTGAAAACACAGTATCATTTATGAAGAGGTGCAGATTTTGACAAGGTTTTACAAGTGTGTGGGGGTAAACAAGGCATGGTGAACAGGACAAAACCATCAATTTGTTACATTCTGCCTCAAGGCTGAACGCTGGTGAGCAGAGATTAGGTCCCAAATGCAGACACTGAGACAGAAACTGGAGAGTTGGTGAGTTCCCCTTCGAGGGAACTCGAACTGCGTCGGTTACGACACTATGGGAACGCCTCTAGGCGTAGCAGGTCTGAACGTAAATGAAATCACTCCAATCCTATTGGTTTGTTGCTAGAACGGTAAGGTGTGACGGAATAACCGGAGGAGTATAAAGCACACCTGTACACACTCATCATTAGCTTTTTTCTATTCAGCAGGCGCTCTGTATGTTGTTTGAAGAAAGCTCCAGTCCTACAAGCAGTGTGTCTTACCTGAAGAAGAAGTCTACCAACATGTCCGGCAACTAGAAGTACAGAAGGTGTGTTTTTCCTTGCCCTCGGTACATCACGGATGGAGATTCTCATGAGATGTGTGTGTCATGTTTGGGGATGGAGCACGCCCGGGCTGCTCTCGAAGGGGGTGCCTGCGGCCATTGCGAAGCCCTTTCCATGCGGGTACTGAGGTCCCGCATGGCTCTCTTTTCCGAGGATGGCCGGATGTGTTCCCCCCACGGCGTGGGCCCTGCGGCCGCTGAGGCGGCCCGGCGGCTTCACTCATGGGGTTCACAGCGTGATCTGTCGGAGGATTTCAGGACGGCTGAAGCTTCATCTGACCTTCATCCGCTGGCTCCGACGCTTCCTTTCCTCGTTCGGGAGCCCGTTTCTCGGCTTCTCCCGCTCGTGGTTTGGATCCGGAGACGCTGCAGCAATCCGACTCCGAGGAGGTGGACGTGCTCAGCATAGTGGACGATGACTTCCGGGTGTCGGGGCGGCGTCATCAGGCGGCGCCCGACTATGATGAGCTGCTGGAGGTGGTGACTAGAGCCGTGGCTAAGCTCAACATCAACTGGCCACAGGAGGAGCAGACACCACAGGCTAGTGGTAAGCTTGATGAAAGGTTTCTTAAGCACCACGCACCACCTCCACGCCGGTCTCAGCCATTCTTTCCTGATTTACATGATGAACTGAGTAAATCATGGGGCAGACCCTTCTCTATACAGCTTTCCACACCCCGATCACTGAAGTACAGTAATGTGATGGGGGTTAGGGACCATGGTTATGGGAGGATGCCTCGGGTGGAGGATGCGCTTGCGAGCTATCTCTCCCCTCGTCTTGCGTCCTCCCTGGAGAAGCCGGCGTTACCCTCCAAGCCATGTCACACCACATCTACGCTTGTGGGGAAGGCGTACATGGCAGCGGGCCAGGCAAGTGCGAGCTTGCACACCATGGCGGTGCTTCAAGCCTACCAAGCCGACCTGCTACAGGAGATGGTTCAGAGGGGGGGTCCCTCTGAGGAAGATCTGGCAAAGCTTCGCAGAACCACAGACCTGTCTCTCTGGGCCACCAAAGAAACAGCCCGCTCCATTGGCCGGTCCATGTCGGTTCTGGTGGCCACAGAGCGTCACCTATGGCTCAACCTCGCGGGCATATCTGCGAAGGATAAGAGCTTCCTCCTCGATGAAGCCGTGAGCACGGCAGGCCTCTTCGGT
>NW_024042743.1:0-5967 GCF_014851395.1 Micropterus salmoides | reverse complement strand
GGCCGCCCGCCTGAACTCCCTGGCTCCCCTGGTCCACCCTCGGGCCGTCTGCCTGAACCCTCTGGTCCCTCCACTTTGCCCTCCGGACGCCTGTCTGAGTCCCCTGTTCCCTCCGCTCTGCCCTCGGGACGCCCGCCTGAACTCCCTTCCTCCCTTTCCCGGCCCTATTCCCTCAGTTCTGCCCTGCCCGTTTGCCTGACCCTTCCCAGCCCTGACCCCCTCTCTGAAGCTTCTGTGTCTCATTTAGTTTTGGACCCTGGACCCCCGCCAGCCGGACCCCAGTGCGATTTCCTCCCCCTGATGGACTTCTGCTAAGCCTTCCCAACCAACTGGGCGGTCCGCCGGGAGGCGTCCGTTGAGGAAGGGGCCCTGTTGTGGAGGCAGCCCGGCTGACGGTGAGTGTCCTGGTTATTTCTCCTTTTTTTTGGTCTGTGATTCTGTTTTCCCTGTTTTTTTCTCTGTACTCTGCCTGCCTCCCTGTGTCTCCTCCCCTGCGTGTGCTCTCCCTCTCTCTCTCCATCCGCTCCTGAGCCCAGCCAACGACCCGCACCTGCACCTCGTCAGCCACCTCCTCTGCCTGCCACACCTGCCAGCAATCAGCCTCATCTCCAACAGTACTTCTACGCCGGTTCTACAGTCAACCCCTGCTTGATTGTCGTTGCTCCTTACCCGGTGCCACTGATCACCCAAGCTCTTGTAAAACCTGCATGATCTCTTTTTCCCTGAGTCACTAACCCTGTTTGTCTGTCTCTCTCCAGGTTCACTCACCCACGTCCTCAGTCAAGTCAATACATTCAGGAATTTATTGTATTTTCACAAATATTATTTTTCTTAAATAAATGTTGTTTAATACTGTAAAAACATTTCTTAAACTTTGTACAATTAGTAACAGTTAACCGTAACAGAAAACATCAATCTTGTCTGTATTTTGACATAATTTGCTTGTTACAGTTTTTCTCAGTTGCTTTGGTGCATTTCTCAGATCAGAACTGAAATTCTCAAAACTAATAAAGGGTATGCGCATGATGTCACAGAACGCAGTTACACTCACTGAGTGGCAGAAAGACCAGCAGCAGTGTTAGCTTGAATCAGCTAAAACACAAACAACACATCTAAAATGGGAAAGACCTGCACGACTGGTTCTTTGGTAAGCAGTTAGGATCACTGTCGAGTCCGACTACCTTTAATTTGAGCAAATAATCACTTGTTTTACTCCCAGTTTGCTAAACGCAGCCACTTTGCCACTCAGTCCAGCGTGTTCTGGAAGGGGAAGTGACCTCAACGCATACCCTCCATTGTTCAACCTCCACATCATCTCGTCACTTGTGCACATCATAAAAGCACTTTCTCATTGTTTTGAACAAACTGCAAATGACTTGACACTGATGCAAATGATTATGTACAATTGTCTGCTGTTTTCCCCTGAGAATGGGATAATTAACTTTCTCGTGATCATGAGATAACAAACCATAGCTGAATACAGGGGCTGGCAAGTGCGTTTCTTTAGGATAATAGCAATTACCAGTGTCACTGGTTAGCTCAGTTGGTAGAGCACAGGGCTCAGTTTGATTAGTCTGATTCCTGTTCTTGTTGACTTTCTTTTTCTTCTTTTGTGTGTATTATCCTCTTCAGCAAATTTGTTATGAAGAGATTGAGGGGAATCCAATCACACATTTCCCGATGGCTATTTCAAAGGTTCCAAAAGCCGTCAGGAAATGTGTAATGTTACATGGATTCCCCTGAATGAGAAGGAATTTCCTCTGCCTTGGAATGAAGGGGAAATGAAAAGCCCATAGATTGATAGATGTGGACCAAACGCCGGAACACACAGAGTCCAGCATGTGCTTTGCAATGTTGTGAGCATGTGAAACAGTCTTTTCATAAGAACTTTGTTGAAGAGGACTTTCCTCATTGAACTTTAGTGTTCAATGAGGATTGAACACACAACCTTAAGACTATATGTCCTGTGCTCTACCATATGAACTAACCAATGATACAATAAATCACCCTATAATTACCATTATGGTTATCTCGAAATCAAGAGAAAATTATTCCATTATCACAGGAAAACGGAGTAAAAAATAATATATGTTATTAGGGCTTCCGTAGGCTTATATATATATATATATATATATATATATACAACATGTATATGAATGTATATATAGATAGACATTCTATACATGTCTATTGTGTCCTGAATTGAAGATATCTGTTGTGATGTGGAAGAGAATTTGTGATACAACAGACTGGAACGTCAGCCAAAGAGGTGTATCCCATGCAACAGTCCTGTCTCTTTATTTTCTGTATTACAATGACATGCTCTGTCAACAAATTACAGTACGAACAGTAAAAGCATAGCTGTGATTCCTGTCCTCTCTCCTGCAATGTATAACTTTGTACTGGTGAAAGTGATATATGCCTATATGCACTATATAAAAAAAGTGCAGCCTTGTGCATTTTCAATCATTGTCATCAAAATCTTAGCCAAAGTTTACATCAGAAAATACTGTTATATTGACAAGATGGCTAAACATTTTGACTTGTTTGTTCATAACAAAGACACAAGGACTTGTCGTTCTGATGGCACTGACAAGTTCAATGACATTCAAAGATTTGCTTTTGAGAGATAGACTAAGGATTTTGAGCAAGTTATGGCTTTTGCAGGTAATCCACTGTGCTGTGCAGTTTGTACTACCTGTTTTGAGAAATGCACTTACTGTTTTGCAAATGTTAAGGATGATTTGACAAATGTACCAAAGCAACAGAGAAAAACTGTAATTGACAAATATCTCCTTTCAATTATGGATATTTGGAAAATAAAAACATTGAATAAATCTTATTTTAATCAGTGTATAATGTTGACAAGCATTGTTAAATTGTCAAAGTTTCGATCCTTTAAAACAGCCATAATTACTGTAATTTCACAGATGTTGACTTTTAACACAATGCTTAGATTACAAATTAGATTAAAATAGTAAACAATTGCCCTAAAGTGGTAAAATTACAGAAAGGTAATATTTAATTTATTGTTAAATGACAGGTGTCCACACCTATTAATGGGGTTAAAAAATAAATTGCTGTAAAATTATGGGTTTGTGATTTTAATGCCATTTTACAGATACTTTGATTGAAGATTCTTAGTTATCGGTGTATTATCAAAACCTCAAACCAACATATTTAAATCTATTTTTTTCTTAATTAAAAATTACCACATTTTCACATTTTACATTAGAGTAATATATATCCATTTATCTTAGACCGGAAACCCCTTTTGAGTGACCTTGTAGGGTTATTTGTGACAGTTTAAGACTTAAATTAACTTAATTTGAGGAAACTCAGATCTTTTAAATTACCACCACAAGACAAATACCCACATCTGATACTATTTATAGACCATTTATTCAATTCCATGCTCACAAGAAATAAGCCACACAAGTCAAACATTTCAGTGTAATGAATTGTTCTCCTGAAACTAAAGTAGTCTAGTTTTTATTACCTTATTGACGACATTTTCAGATCTATTCAGTAGAAACACAACTGGGTTTACATAAAGAATATTTTGGACACTGTCAGACACAGCTCCAAGATTAAAGTGGAATATGAATGTAAAGCATTCATTTTAAGTATTTCTTAAAATGCTGGCATTTTGCTTTGATAGGGAGAGACATACAAAATGGCGGTTTTACATAGAGTGAACTTCATACACAATCCAAAGACTTTGTCATTTTCTGGATTCAATATGACATTTTATGACTTTCTAAAGCCAGTTTTTGTATCTGGTAAATGTTGTTACGGCTGTATGTGTTTCCCTGTGCTGTGCATCCATGTTCCTCTAGTTCTACCCCAGGAGTGCTACAGCTAAATTAGGTCCACCTGGCCTTCGAAGGCAGTGCACAACTGTGTGCACCTGAGTTAGGGAAGTCCACAATTTCTAAATGTAGTTGGTATACAAAATAGATGCAAATACATGCAAGTAGAAAGACAAATGGGAATGTGATACAAACACAACTCAAGCAGAGAGAACGTCTCGGGTTACGTATGTAACCCTGGTTCCCCGAGAAGGGGAACGAGACACTGCGTCGGTTACGACACTATGGGAACGCCTCTAGGCGAAGCAGGTCTGAACGTGAATGAAATCACTCCAATCCTATTGGCTTGTTGCTAGAACGGTAAGGTGTGACGGAAAACCAGAGGAGTATAAAGCACACCTGTACACACTCATCTTTAGCTTAAACTATGAAGCAGGCGCTTCAGGCGGGGAGAGAGGTGCGGCGGGCCGACGCAGTGTCTCGTTCCCCTTCTCGGGGAATCAGGGTTACATACGTAACCCGAGACGTTCCCCTTCGAGGGAACTCGAACTGCGTCGGTTACGACACTATGGGAACGAGATACCCACTAAACTGTGCCGAAAACCCCGCCTGCCCCAGTGTGCAATAAAGTGGCACGACTAAGAGGAGAGCGTACGAGTGGCAGGTGCCGAAGGAAGGTCAAGACTATAAAACCGAATGAATGTGTGCGGAGTGGCCCAGCCAGCCGCTAAACAAACATCCTGCAAAGAGGCCCCGGAAAGGAGGGCTCGAGAGGCCGCCATGCCTCTGGTAGAATGAGCCCTCACAGCCACAGGTGAAGGCAAACCGTGCACCTGATAGGCCAGGGAAATAGTCTGAACAATCCAGTTGCTAATAGTATGTTTGGATGCAGGGAGCCCGGCCCTGGGAGACCCAAAACACACTAGCAGCTGGTCAGCCTTCCTCCAACGGGAGGACCTCAGAGTGTAAATACTCAGTGCTCTGACAGGGCAGAGCAGATGAAGTTTCCCGTCCTCCGCCGTCACATGAGGTGGAGGATGAAATGCCTGCAGCACTGTGGACCCTGCCGCACAAGAAGGCACTTTAGGGATGTATCCTGGACGAGGGTGCAGGATAGCCCTAATATTCCCTGGGGCAAACTCCAGGCTTTGCGGGGAAACCGAAAGCGCTTGGAGATCCCCCACCCTCCTCAGAGAGGTGATAGCAAGGAGAAAGGCCATCTTAAGGGTCAAGTGCTTAGGCTCAGCTGACTCCAGGGGTTCGAAGGGGGCCTCAGCCAACGCCCCAAGAACCACCGCCAGATCCCAAGTGGGAACCTTGGACTGAGTCGCAGGTCTCATCCTCCGGGCACCACGGAGGAAACGTACAACCAAGGGAAGTTTCCCCAAGGACCCCTCCCTCAGAGCGGTGTGGAAAGACGAAATAGCTGCTACGTACACCTTGAGGGTGGAAGGGGAAAGACCAGCAGAGAACCGGTCCTGGAGGAACTCAAGTACCTGAACCACCGGGCAGGTAACAGGGTCCACCGACCGCTCCCTACACCAAGTGGAGAAAACGCTCCACTTCAGGCCGTACATCCTCCGTGTGGACGGGGCAGGAGCGACATGATGTCCGAGAACCACACCCGGGTTGGCCAGAACGGGGCTACGAGAAGTAGGCCGACATTGTCCTGGCGGACCCGCTCCAGAACCCCCGGGAGCAGAGCGACTGGGGGAAAAGCGTACAGACGTAGCCTCGGCCACGAATATACCATGGCGTCCAGACCCAACGGGGCTGGAGGAACGAGAGAAAACCATAGCGGGCAGTGCGTAGTCTCTTGAGATGCAAACAGATCCACGTCTATGGGGCCGAACTCTTAGCACAAGAGCTCCACCACTTCGGGGTGAAGTCTCCATTCCCCGGCCCCTTTCCTCAGCAGAGTACGAACTTCCTGTCCCAACACCGGACCTTGCTCCGGGCGGACCACAGTCCAAACCACCCCTCTCTTCTGTTGAATTTGGAGGGTGGGGTTTGAACTGTAGTCGAAACCCATGTATGGCAGTGCGCAGGACCCACGGAGAAATGTTCATGAGGCTCCGCCAAGCCTCTGCAAAGTCTGCCAACGGAACAACCCCTCGGGCTAGTGGTCGGTGTCTCGTGTGATCTTCTGGTGGAC
>NW_024042742.1:20000-28247 GCF_014851395.1 Micropterus salmoides | reverse complement strand
GAAACGGTTAATAATCATAATTGGGACTTACAAAGTAGATGTCAGACACTGGCACTCCCCTTCCAATGAGTTGTGGATGCTGGACACAGAAAGCTGATTGCACGATGTACGTGGCTGAGGCACCTGGGGGCTTGGAGGGTGGGAGGAGGGAGGGGTCGAGGGCAGACGGTGAGAGGAGCTCTCTGTGGAGGAGTGAGGAGATGCAGGGCAGATGGGAGTGAAAGCAGAGACAGGAGAGAGGGCGGAGGTGTTTGGAGCTGAAGTGAGAAGTGTGGGTTGCGCGGCTGAACGAGAGGCCGGAGAAGAAGAGTGGAAGACTGAGCAGTGCGGGAGAGGTGAGCGGTTTCGTGGACGATGGATGGACGAAGCAAGTGTGGAGGACGAGTGGCCCGCTGATTGTGCAGCGGAGGAGGAAGACACAAAGACGGAGGAAGAGTGGAGGAGGAATAGCAGAGGATGGACTAACAGAGAGAGGGTGGATGAAGCGATGACACGGGGCTGGTGATCAGGAGACAGATGGCTGGGAAGGTCATTTCTGTCAACTCTGTGAGCTCCGTGCTCTTTGGGATTTTACTGTATGAAGCAAGACAAGAACACTGTTAAACACTGTTGCACAGGCAGTTATGGACATTATCATATTTCACTATTGCTGTATGTTTATGTACCTGAGCTCCACCTCCACTGTTATGGTGTCCTGCTTTTCCCCATGAACCTCAACTTTCTGTAACCTGAAAATACATGGGACGATACATGTGTGATATCAGTAGGGAAGTACAGCGCACACAATTCATTCTTTTGGCAGAATACTGTCATTATAGATACATTCAAGCAATTATTCTTACCTGGCCAACTTGGGGAATGCATTTGTCTCCTGTAGCGTGGGTGCTCTGGTGTATCGAAGGGAGTGGTGGGTAAGGAGTTGTTAGAGGACAGCGTGGTAGCGATAGAAGCTGTGGTAGCATCTTCAAAGGAAGGGGGGTGCAGGGTGGCTCTCTCCCTAATACGTATAAGTAACCAAGAATATAATATAATATAAAAAAAAGAGATCACAAAATGTATGTGTAATCTATTCTCAAGAATAGAAGCGCTCAATTCATTTCATTTAAAGAGAAAATGGAGCTCTCGGCTGCAGACATTTAAAGCTAATTCATTAACACTAAAGGCTACTGTCACATGGTCACACAATCCTATTAGGTGTGTGGTATTAAGCATCCCATTTTCACTTCATTTCACCTTTAATGAACTCTATGTGCACACATCATGACTGTATATCAATGTGGACTAATAGAGATAAACTACCATTGTCCTCCAGCATGGGGAAGCTGGGAGCTCCTTGTAGGTTCTCCAAGTTGTCCTGGTTTCCTGCTTGTCTTCAGTCAGTGAGGGACGCTGCCCAGCTGAACCTGTTCCAGCACTGGACTTGGACATGGAAAGAGCCCCTCGTCCTCTCTTAGATGGAGACGATCGCAGTGCTGTGAAAGCACAGCATAGTTTATTTACTCCAAAAAGAAAAAAGTAGGAAAACAAAAGAATTCCTTATTGTTGCCATCAAATATAACACACTATGGGAGTATATGGCTCATGCACAGTTGTAAACTCACAGCAGCTCTTCCTGAAGACAATGGTGCTACAGAATTTGTAGAATCTCTCAGCATAGAAACCAGGTCTGTGAACTGACACTGTGTCCTGTGGAGGGGCGGAGGTAGCAATGAAAAAAAGAGACAAGGCAATGTGAGCGATGTTGCACTTTTCATACACAATCAAGGTGCTAAATACATAAAAGACAGACATAGCAACAAAAAAAAGGCAAAAATGTTATATGGTTTATGTTTTGCTTGGATACAGATTGTTACATAACTGTTCTGTGAAAGCTACTCACCCCGTCATGGATGAGAGACTTCCAAGAGTGCTCAAGTTTCTTGATCATTCTGTCAGACAAGACGATTAAATTATTTAGTTAAACTCATTCATTGACTTACTGTGGTTACCTGGCAACTCAGGCCTAAATAGGTGGCTACAGTCCCACATGCAATGCTGATGTGCATTTTAAGATCTGGATTTTATGCTAGGCACCACACACATGTCTTATGTCCACGCTTGTCCTGACAACGTTTGTTATGAGCATCCTCCATTTGTATTTATGTAAAAACAGTGTGAGATGTCTGGAATTGCTTTTTCCTCGTGATCACCATCTTTTAATATTGCTTGCAGACACATAATGCCTGGATTACTGTAAGCCTAAACCTAATCATTTCCTGACTTTAAAACCCAAGGAGTCCAGTGAAAGACCTTACGCAGTACCTCAGACTGAGAAGGCAGTAGAGGTTTAAGGTAATATATGAGCCTTTAACACCAATATGTCATCATTATTAAATTAACTTTGACACTTTGGATGTATTACATGAAAACTGGCAGACAATCAGAGAAACACTAGTGGTTTGTTTGTCTTTTTAAATTAAAACCATATTTCCCATAAATCCTCATAAATCCAGAAGCTTAGTGTTGTAAGGAGGATTTTGGAGAATATAAAAACATAAAACATTGGAAGCATGACATCTGACATTGTGAGACACTCTGAAAGCTCTGTTTATGCTGGAAGAACAGGAGGAAAATCTGGCCTAGGTAGTCGTAGTTCAAAATGTAATGTTGAGGCAGAACAAATTGATTGCAGTGGGTATTGCTGATTTGTGAATGTTACACAAATATAATTTCATGTATTCATTTCCTGATATTAAATGGCAGCTTTAACTTGCCTACCTGTAGGACTGCAGGATATCAATAATTCCAATGAACAGCAGGAGGCGCTCTCCTTTAGCACCCACAGCTGGAATACCACCCATACTACAGACAGATAGGAGAACATTACCATCATTTGTAAATTTAATGTGATGATTAGGGCATAGAGTTTAAAATAGTGACTTACGTGTCATCATGGTCCAGCGTGTCCCTACATGTGGAGCCTCCCTGTATAGACTCCATGGCAGTTGAATACAAGGCTCTCTGAGCTGCACGCTTCTTTTCATCCCCGCCTCCTGCAGGCGAGCCCTGGGACTGGCGGTCCCGCTCCGCTTGGGTCTTGTTGTGCACCCCCAGCAGCAAACTGTAGTCCATAATCTTAAAACTTTCCAGAACCTGACATGAAATACATGATATTTCAAAAAATTTTCCAAGCTGAGAAAATCACAACATTTTGTAACACGTGCATAAAAAACACACAAGCCACTTTGAAGCCTCTTTCTCTCCCTTCTCTTCCTCTATTCTTTCTCCAATTCATCTGCTCTTAATTTACAGTATGAGTCTGAGCAAATAATTTATGTGGTTGGCTGTGCTGACTTTGTTGACATAAAATGAAATGCACAGTGTTAATCTACTTTTACAAAAAACGTGTTCCATCCATCTCCTGCCTTCTCTCTTTCTCACCAGGCAGTCTCTCTGCAGAGTTTTGACCAGAGCGCTGTATGTGTCCTGGTCCAGAGTGAGGCCGTCAGGAACGTCATTCAAAAGTCCAGGTCTTTAAAAGTGGGTTTTGACTTCTCTCTTTCTTTCTTGGATGCTCGCCTCTTGTATGTGGAGCCCTTCAGATCAAACTTGAGGTGCATGCGTACAGAGCGTGGTAAAATGTTGTTCATCACAACAACTCGGATGTTCTTGCCCCCACACTGCACGCAGTAAAGGCCAAAAAACTTTGGCAGCAAAGTCCGGGGGTTCTGGTTCAAGTTCTGGAGAGGGGGTTCACGCAGCAGACACAAAGAAAGAGACAGGAAGGATTAAAGAAATATGCTACATTATTTGGTAATAAGGCATGTAGTCTATGTGTTTCAGCCCCATTACCATGCACCTGCCAGAAAGCGTGACCCATCCACAGGCCTCAGCCCATTCTTGTGTGTCTCTACTGTGTGCATGATTAACCTGTTAAGGAGTACTTAGGCCAGGTCTCGGTTAGCTACAACCTCTCTGCTAATATCTATTACAAAGCTACCTGCTTGCGTCACTGCTGACAGGGGCCAACACCAGGGGGTAAGGTAAAGAGGATAAAGAAGACTAGAAGTTTCAGCTGCTGCATTGCTCTTAAGCATGTACTCATGTACACAAACATCCCATGCCTACACACCCAAATCTCTGAATAGACACACTATTACGTTGATTTATTGGGCTGAAAGGTAATTTAGTAGAAAAATATTTGCTGTACCTGCAGATCTTTCTGCTATTTGAATTGGTCAAACTAAATATTAGCATACAGGTTTCAGTATGTTTCATATTAAGCAAAGACATTTGTCTATACTGCATAATGAATTGTACACACTAATATTATAATAACATATATATTGAAAATGTAGTATGCACTAACAATTTGGACTAACAATTGAATTGAGGGTCTCGGTTTGACTTACCATATAATATCCAGGAAGGAGTTTCTGTAGAAACTCTGCCTCTTTATGCATAACAGTTTTGATGATGAACTCGTCATCGCGGGTTACGTAGAATATGGAGCCACTAGCTCCTGGATTTGTCAACTCAATCAGTGGCTCATTACATAGAGAATACTAGACAGAGCAGAGGCACAGAAGAACAAAGATAAGATTAAACACAATCCCCACAATGACCCACAATCTCTAAAGAGTGTTTTAACATGCAGCAGCCATAAAGGTTTTACTTTATTATTAAGCTTACTTGTCTGTCCTGTCTTTAAATGTCTTTTTATGTGAGAGGCTTTTTCACCTGAGTTTGTACTTTCATCCTAAATTTAACATCTCATGGGTACTGCAGGGCTGCATAGCACCATTACTGTTGGATCCAATCGAGCTTTCAAAGCTTTGTTGACACACTTGACTTTTGAAGTGCAAGTGTGTATACACTACTGTGTGCAAAAAGGCGTTCTGGGTGTGGATGTGAAGAATCATATATAGAGGAGTTTAAATTGTATATTATGACATTTTTAATAAACTTGTCTATGTTTTACATTGATTGCTGTAAAGCACTTTGTTATCTGTATTGAAAAGTGCTATACAAATAAAGCTATTATTATTATAATTTTTTGCACCTTAATGTAGAGGCAGTAACTACAGTGAAGTGACTAACTCAACAGTGGAAATATTTCTTTCACCCACTTCTGTGCACTAGCAGGAATTATGTTGAACTGAGGTGAATCAACATAAACACTCCAATAGCAAAAGTGGGCTTAAATGTACCCTGAATATCTTGGTGTAAAGCCATTGAGACTTTTTAAATGACAAAATCAGATGTAATGAAGTTGGTTAAAAACTAAGGACTTAAGTAGAAAAGTAAGAAAAACTGCCCATTGCTTGAGGTCAATTTGTCTAACAAAGTAATTAAATTTACCAGTAAGTCAGCACAATGCAATTATACTGGTAGTCCTCCACCCCCTCCACCAACACAAACAAATGCAGACGCAAACACAAACTACTCTCTCTGACTGTCTGCTGCCACTACTTGGAGTTTAAAAAAGAAAGCTTTAGCCTGCTAATCTCCCTCTGGCACAGGTTGAATATGAGCTTAAACACGCAGCTGAGAACGCTATGTCACCGTGTGTGTGTTTGCAGCCTCACATGCAAAATATGTGCGGGCATGTGCAACTTTTTTTGTGTGTGTTCGCGTGTGCACAGTTCTACTTTTTGATTTGTGAGGGTGTTTAACGTTCATCCTCAGAGCAGTAGATGTTTGATGAAGCCAGGGGAATGTTTTCTTTGATAATCAATTGAATGCTTTCGGGGGGGAACTTCACACAAATCTATATTTAGTTTATGTTATCTCATATCACACAGTGTGAACTATTACAATGCTATCAAATATAAAAAAACATAATTCATTTGCATATGAATTGTAAAATCTTTTTGTGGTCTTAGACAAGGCGACTGTAATAGAAATTACTGTTGCTGGAAAAAAAACTGCCTCAGTATCGCTCTAGTACAACTATTATAATTAATATTATGAATTTGCAGGTGTTGACCAGTTCAGTAATAAAACAACAAAACAATATGGTGCTAACAGTTAGCTAACCATAAGGTGCAAGTTATTATGCGTGATTTGTACATGTTCGCTTCACAACTGATGCTGTATGTCACAGAATACATTTCACTTTCTCAGCACTTTATAAGACATTTAAATACTCTCAATGCATCACCGGTCATTCAAGAAAATAAATATCTCACCAGGTAGTCATCTGGTCGGATCCCAAATAGCTCTCGGAAGTAGCGGAAGGCCACAGGGGCGTAGGTTTTAAACCTAAAGTCTGGGAAGTGGTGTGCCGGAGTGAGGTTACTGCCTTCACTGTATCGAGCAAGATGGGGAAGAATAAAACAAGATAAAAGATCGTATTCGCTTCTTGCCACCCACACATGCACATAAGCACACATGCACTCATACAAACACACCTGGGAAAGAAGATGCTTTCCACCACATAGAAGTCCTGCATCAGCACATCTCTCTCAGGCTTGGAGCTGAGGTTGCCAACAGTATATCCAATACCCAGCTGGATGGCCCCTTGCAAGGCAGAGGAGGTGGTCTGGAGGCGAAGAACAGAGAAAAGAACACCAGAGTAAGGTGTGGGTGGACCGTAGTTGGTGAAATCATGACGCAAAGCAAAGCTTCAAACAGTATTTAAGACATAGGGCAAAGTCTACCTTCTTGTATGTCGTCTCTCCAGAGGCATCTACTCTCCTGTGGCCAATCTTTTTCTCATGGGCTTGGCCAACTCCAAATGGGGACGGCATCTGTCACAAGGAAAGGAAAGGGATATACAATGTATATGTGATTTATGTACTCCAAATACTGTATATATAGACCCTTCAGAGGTCATATGGAATTGAACCATGCAGCAAACCAATGCAGATGAAAGATGTGAAAGAGAAGACGAAAGCAACAGAGACAGGTGACACAGACGGATGTATAATGTGAAGGAGCCTCTCACCTCTGTTATCTGAGCCTTCTTGGCTGAATCTGTGGACAAAGACAGAGAGAGAAGGTGCATGAGAAAAGGGTTGAGAGGTGTCCGCATCGGTACATTATTTAGCAAGGAATGCCAACCAACACATTTAGCCAAGTTAGCCCATCTGAGACCTCGAGCATCAAGACAAACATAGAAGCTGTAGATTAATTCCCTGTGATTTTCAAGTATAACGTGCACAATATATAATACCTGATCTATATTGGAAATTTTAACATATACAATCCTGAGACTGACAACCGGGAAATAACCTCATCTGCTGAGCAAGGTTGTGTGAAAGGATCGAAAGGACAGCTACTAATGAACCTTGTGGTGAGATTATTTTAAACTAATTTGGCAACTGTCATACTAATTTAAATTTGATGTTCCAAATAAATTGTTGGTTAACTCACCAGCAGAGGTTACCAATTGTTTGATAATCCAGAAAGACAAAAGACATGCAGCAAAATTCCTGGCTAAACCAAAACAGACCACTGCAGAGTGCAGTCAGTGTTTTCTATTCCCGGATCAGTGAGATTTGTACCGAGAACGTAAAAACTCTATTGGATTGACTTCCAACCCTAATCTGAGTGCTGCCATTGGCTAAGGTTCTCAGATCACATTGCCAGCCAATCACACATGAGGCTTAGGTTTCATCTTCCCACTGATGTGAAGGCCGCAACTGGACTGTGTCTTTATGTTTCTGTGTATAAACAAGGGAGAGAGTGCTGGAATGAAAGAAGTAAATGGGAAATGAGACAGTTCATAGTGCTTCACAGTACTGGGTTACATCATCGTACTAAATATCAGGTCTTGTGAGGATGAAGATTAAGGAAGGGCAGCTGACAGAGCACGAATAATTAATCTTTAAGCCATGTTGAAGTACAGCACAGACTGCAGCTGCCATCACTAAGGCAGGGCAGAACACAATAATAGTTGAAATACAAATTAATACATAATAATAATGACTTCTTGTTGGTGGATCAGTAAATGCAAACATAACACAAGAAACCTACAACATACAGCATATTTGATTTTATTTTAAAATGCTGACAACAGCAAGGTAGTATGGTCCTTTGGAGCAATGTATACGGGTACCACAACTCAGATTCTTAAGCTTTACAATGGCAGATGCATTATTAACAAGACTTAAGAGTCTACAGCTATGCGAGGCTGCACTCAACTCAACAACAAGCACAAATGCACAATGACAGTATTAACGTGCTTATGTTGTTCACCATCTTAGTTTAGCATGTTAGCATGCTACCATTTGCTAGTTAGCACTAAACACAAAGTGTTGCTGC